>NW_003303753.1:4550387-4597492 GCF_000142945.1 Phytophthora infestans T30-4
TATCAGTAGCTGATAGTATAACCCGAGGGCGTGCGTTGCTTTGTAAATGACGATCCAAAGATGCTACTTACCGAAATGTTCAATTACATTGGTGATGTATCGGTTAAGATTCAGCAGTACAATGTCAATAAATATATGTCGCTTCTACAAAAAATCATCAATGCACATGGTCTGACAAGTATGGAAGTCCCAGGCGCTAATTCTGATAAAAAAGTACAAGATGTCTGATGTGGAGAGTTGGATTGAAGAGGAGGGAAAGTATGCCAGCTTCTTTGACTTTCACCGCAGTCTTGGTTTTGGTAAGCAAAGGTCTGATTATGGGAAACTGAAACAGCAGCTTGACCAGGTACCAGTATTCGGCTTTAATTCTGGTCGATATGATATTAACTTGATTAAGAAAGATTTGTTTGCCGTAATTGGTACCGACAACGTCAAATCTGTCATCAAGAACCCCAGCTACATGTGCATTGCTACATCGGACATGAAAATGCTTGATATCACTAACTATGTACCAGCTGGTACCAGCTACGACAAGTATCTTACAACATATCTCGGTGGCTGCAAATGCGATGACAAAATTAGATGTGTCTGTGGTCTTGGTAAGGGTCTTTTCCCTTACGAGTACATCACCGCGTTCAATGTTCTAAAGCAGACTACTATCCCACCTAAGTCAGCTTTTGATAGTAAGCTCCGTGGAACGAGCATCACGAGCGATGACTACGAACGAGTGAAGTTCGTGTGGGATTACCACGAGATGAAATCGATCAAAGACCTACTGATCTGGTACAATAATCTCGACGTAGTCCCTTTCACCAAAGCTATCAAGGCTCAGCGAGAGCTTTTTTAAGCGCTTCGATCTGGATATGTTTGCGGATGGAGTGCCCCTACCTGGTCTTTCAGAGAAGGTTATGTATCAGACCTGCTTCAATAATCTCCAATATCCGGATAAGAAACCTGCTAACGCATTCCGATTTCCAGCGAAGCGCATGGCTGGCTACAGGAGTCAGGTTGCTAAGGTAAAACGAAAATTTGGTATGACGCTCGAGCACGTGAATACATTGCTGCAAAAGCAAAAGTATCTGTGTGGTCTATGCTATTGTCAGCTGACTGCTGATACCGCTTCCGCTGATAGAATCAATAACAATCTTGGGCACCCTGATGGGAATATCTTGATCAGCTGCATTTCATGCAACACCGCTCGAAAAGATATGTCTCTTAGGGGGTTCAGATACAAGAAACTGCTTGATTTTAACGCAGACAGATTGGTGTTTTCGATTGACAAGGAGGAATCTGAGATTTACGGGAAAATGAAAGCTAACATTGCTGGTGGACCATCAATTATATTCAACAGGTATGCTAAGCGAAACGAGACGAAGATTCATGGAGGTAAGATCTGCAAGAAAATTATCGGATACGACGCTAACGCTCAATATCTATGGGCCCTTGGTAATGAGATGCCATGCGGTCGATTGACTACGGTTGAAGCGTATGATGGTATCATCGATGACATCAAAGCATACAAAGTATTCGGCTTTCTTGAATGTGATATCCGAACACCAGAATACCTTAAACAGTACTTTGGTGATATGACTCCAATTTTCAAGAATGTACTGATCGACTGTACGAATGAGAGCGTCATTGGTAAGCACATGTTCGAACACAATGAGGCGCGCAAGCAAAGCCGAGCAAAACCAGCTCGCAAGTTGATTGGTAGCTACTTTGGTGAAAAGATTCTCATATACGCACCTTTGCTGAAGTGGTATCTCTCTCATGGTTTGGAGATCACCAAGACTTACAGCTTCATAAAAGCGAGCTCCCATAAAGCTTTTGCTCCATTTATGAAGGCTGTATCAAACGCCCGGCGAGAGGGTGATGTTGATAAGTCTAAGGCTATGATTGCCGAGATGGTGAAACTGATAGGCAACAGTGCTTTTGGTCGATCTGGCATGGCTATGAGCAAGCACAAAGAGGTTAAGTATGAGTCGAGTGACAAAGCTATTAAGAACAAGATCGAACACTTTACGTCCCATGGTCTCGAGGAGCTTAATGATGCGTGTGAGATCACGATGGAAGAAGCGCCGACTCAATAATAAGAACCTAATCCATTTGTCGATTGCTATCTATCAGCTTGCTAAGCTACGCATGCTTCAGTTTTACTATGACTGCATAAGTTTCTACTTCGATCGCTCTGACTTCCAGTATCAGGAGATGGACACTGATTCGGCTTATATCGCTTTCAGCTGTGATAATCCATTTCAAGACTGTATTAAGCCTGAGCTACGAACCCACTTCAAGGAGCATAAATACGATTTGTTCCCACGTGACTACAACACTGAGGTAGCTAAGTTTGATCGCCGTACGCCTGGTTTGTTCAAAGATGAATGGTCAGGTGATGCTATGGTCTCACTATCGAGTAAGAACTATATTTGCTACCTACCCGATGAGACATACAAAGTAAAGGTTTCAGCGAAGGGTATTCAACAGGGAAGTGGTCGAAACAATGGTGTTCTTAATCCTGATGGGTTTGAGACTGTCGTACGGGATCGCATCACGCTACAAGGTACAAACAAGGGGTTCAGACTATCGAAAGAAGCCAAGTCTATCATCACCTATACTCAAACCAAAACAGCGCTTAACTACTACTATGACAAACGTCAAGTACTTGATGATGGTATCACGACTGAACCACTTGTAATTTAAGCAGCTAGCCACTGGGGATTTTTTTTAATGTAAATATAGATCATGGACGCGCTATTAAAGAAACTCTACTATGACCCAAAAACCGGTTTTATAGGAGCTCAAGCTCTGTATCAGAAAGCAAAGGAGTTGAATCCTAAGATAACTTTCAAAATAGTAAAGGATTGGTATGGGAGTCAGCCCGATATTCAACGATTTCAGGAGCAAAAGAAGAGATTCAATGGTTTCAAAATAGCTTCGCATAACCCCAACTCGTGGCAAATTGATCTTGCGTTTTGGGAGAAACGGCCGATTTTGACTGCTATCAACATCAACTCAAGGCTGGGGTACGCAAAGCTCTTACGAAACAAAACGGCAGCAATTGTGTTAGTAGCGCTTAAAGCGTTTGCTCGACTCCAAAAGTGGATATCCTAACAAGTGATAATGGTAGTGAGTTCATGTACTTACAGGCCCAAGAGCTCTTAGACACTATCACATCGGAGGTGACCTCGTGCGAGTCGGAGGATGATGGCAATTCGGCAGACACTCCGCATCCGGAGGCAATCGAGCAGGAGATTTGCATGAAAGATCCGGAATCGAAAAACAGCATGAAAGGCAAGAACGCTCACATCGCCGAGGCGGGGCACGAGGACGACTGTGCTGATCCGAATGTACATTCAGACGATGGCGTGCAACAAGAAGATAAAAGACCGCCGGAGAGGGAAAAGAAGAGCTCGAAGGCTGTGGCTAAGGGACGTCCAGAGTCGACGGGAAATCAAGCGGTGGCAAAGAGCAAGGGACTTTTGACGGAGACCAAGAAGAAGCGAAATAATGGTGATCCCACCCAGCAAAAGCTTCTGTTTGTGGGAGGAGCTGCCACGGTGTTAGTTGCGTACCTCCTTGCGTGTGTGTACAGCTTCTTTCACCCTGTAGTGTTCCCCTTATCGAACTACGAGGAGCTGTTCTCGGCGTACGATATCTCGAATGTTTCCGTGCACATTGTGAGCCCCGTGGGAAATTCAATAATCACGCCACAAGGTGTTTCATTCGAGTGGCAACTTGCCAACTTTCCCACTGAAGCTCTGCATTTGTATGGCGCCGAGGTTTTTCGATACGAATTATTTTTGGACGACGAGGTTTTCACGTCGGAAATAGGATTTCTTGCACTTGAAAGCGAAGACGACAATACTGAAGTGCTCAATCGCACTGTCGATTCCTCTCCGAAAATTCACACACGACGCGATATTTAAGCTTCATCTCGAAGTTACTATTCCCATTCCTGGGCTAATCGAAGAGCTCACGACATACAAGAAAGATGTCTACGTTCGAAAGCCACCCACTCCCTCTATTGAGGACGAGGTACACCTATCACTAACGTCTCCCTTGGATGGTGCTATCTTCGAACGACATCAGTCTATTGTCCTCGAGTACACCGCCATGAATGTACAAACTCTCGAGTTGCTGATTGATGACGACATTTACTTGAAGAAAACCCACGTGGACGATGGCAATATGCTGCTGCGTGGACTCGGCGTGGGGCCGCACACACTCGAAGCGAAAGCCGTGAACGACCAGAATAAAGTCACAGCGTCCAGTTTAGTGCATGTAGAGATAATGGAGTCAGCATAGGCGCTATTAAGTGTAATTGGATGGAGTTAGCGTATTACGGTACTGCACACGCTGTGAATTTCCCTGTAACGGGGAAGATATATGTATTTTAGCGGTAAGCGAGGTGTTCTCTCTATCCTCATCCACACTCTTACTGCCAGACCTTCTTAGGCTTCCAGTGGAAGTTCTCGTACAGACGCAGCAGGTTGCGCTCGAGCATGGCCACCGTGACCTTACCCACCAGTGGCACGTACTGCACGCCCTTTATCTTAAGCAGCTCGGCATCGTCCACGTTCTTGAAGGACGCGACGTAGATGATGACCGTGTTTTCGCTGACCCACTCAAGCGGCAGCTTGTAGCTCTTAACGGGGACGCCAGTAATGATGACACGAGACTTCTTACACGCCGTCTCCTGCGTCTCTTCGCTCGGGATGAGCTTACCGCGACGGAATAGGTACAGCGAGTCAATGTCGGCGCTGTACACGTCAGCGCCGTCATTCGCAAGCATAGTAGCCAATGGGCGGCCGACAATGTATGAGACCTGGACGACGCAGTCTCAGAAACCAGAAGTCTTTTTAGTATTGATAGTCACTCGCCCGTTAGATACTTGGTTAATATTTTATTTCTAACGGAGTCCACCAAGGGTGGAGCTCCAGCAATTCCCAATCTGCCAAGTGTGGGGCGAGTAGTGTGTTAACGCTTACTTCTTCCGTCGTACTCACTGTCCAGACATCGTACACGACCTCTGCAAGTGAACGAGTAGGAGACGTTCGCTGTTAGGGTTATGAGCCCAAAATTGGAGTAAACTTCCAGAACTTACGTGAACGCTGACGATGTCGTGGACACTGCCTTCGATGTCAGACTTACTTGGTACTCCGTCTCCGACCGCGTCGCGACGGATGCTGGCTCTGCAGCGTCAGTAGCGGCTGGACTGGTAGGTTCGTTGGCTGGTGGTGCTGGCGGGATTCCTGTCCTTCAGTCTCCACCGCCGCAGTCTGTTTCTGCGTTGAGCTCACCAACTTCAACACTCATTTTGACTGGAACTCCGGTGGTGAACGCTCCAGCGAGGTCGCACGCTAATGAAGAACAACAACGAAGGATACCATTGCCACCGCCTAACCTAGCGTTGGATGTGAACAAAAACCCACCAAAAATGGCAGGAAGCTTTAACCTCTATCGCGCTCAAGTTATGGCCTATTTACATCGATTTAATGCTTGGGGTCTGATCGATGGATCCGTACAGCGTCCGATTGTAAATGGGTAACTTCAACAGCGCTACGATATGTTGGACTTCTTTGTGAAAGATACGTTGCTTCGAGGTGCTAAAGTTGAAGACGCTGAGCGTATGTGTGATCTTCCAACTGGCAAGGAAATGTCGGAAGATCTGGAAGCACACCATACTAAGCGTGAGTTTTCTAATTACGTGTGGGTATTGAAGCAATTCTTCCACGCAACTTACACTCGTGAGCAGACGATGGATTCTTGGCTTCAGGAAATTCACGATACACGTCGTGCGTTGGCTAATCTGGGTCGAGGTTATCGATGATGATCTCACTGTGGACGTGATTCTCATGGGAGTAGTGCAGACACACAGAGATGTCGTGCGTCAGTTTTCTCGCATCATGGCTCCCTGGTCCCGACCCACTCTGCAGCAAGTCTTGGACACACTGAAGTCCGAGACCGAGATGGATGAGATCGTCCGCGATGAGGAAAAGGGAAACTCGAAGATCATGCACGTGGCTAAGAAACAGAAAACTTGTGACAAATCTAGTAAACATATTAGCTGGATTAAACCCAGTGGAGCACAATCTCGTGGAGCTAAATCCAGTGAAGCAGGAAGCAAAGCCAATCAAAAGTCTGGTCCTGGTAAACGAAAGAAGGGCAAGTGCTTCTATTGTGATAGAGAAGGCCATCACAAATTTGAGTGTCGTAAGCTCAAATTTGATCTGAAGCACGGCAACGTAGATGCTGAAAAAGCAAAGTGTGGCAACAATTCCGGGGATAGCTCTAGAGGATATGGGGGAAACAAAGGTGGACCTCCTCAGCCGTTACCATTGGGAATGATCGGTCGTGTTGAAAATACTTGTGCTGTGTCAAGTACTGGGTCTACATTATTGTCGACGTTTGATACCTCTAATTCATTGGAGTGGATATTAGACACAGCAGCTATTACGCATACCTGCGCTGACCGGTCACTTATGACACAGCTCCCGCACTACGTGGAGACGAACACGCCACATGAATCGTGGACAGGAGAAGTAACAACGGAACATTTGGTGTCTCAATTGCCTGTATCTTTCCTATCCACACAAGATAGACGTGGCGAAACTGGAGAAGCGCTTGATTGCGTTCTTACTGGAGTTCGTAATGTTGTTGGATGTCACGTTAATCTGCTAAGTGTTAATGCACTTGAAGAGCAAGGCTGGCAATGTGAGTTACAGTATCCTCAGGACGGACCTCCAAGACGGCTATTATGGAAGGGGCCGACAGCAATAGTGTTTGTCAAGAGTCGAGGTTACTATCGCACTCGTGGTTTGTGTAATTCACCTCAAGTAGTTGCATCATTTGTGGCTGGAGGTGAATCGATATTTCGGTGGCATCTTCGCTTTGGTCATGTGAATTTTGCAACATTGCAGCAGCTCCATCGTGATCAGATGGTTTCAGGCATGACGATGTCTCCTAGTGAGCGCACTAGAGATGCGATGGATTGCCTAAGCTGTACATTAGCAAAATCGCGAAGAATGTCATACAAGAATGTGTCTCCATGTCGATCAATAAGGTGTTGTGAAAACTGATGACCGATGTCTGTCACTATGGTGAGGTTTCGGTTGCTGGAAACGTGATGTTTCAGCTCGTGGAGGATGAATACTCACGATACCTATGGGGCTTCTTACTCCGTCAAAAGTCTCAATGTACAGACAACTTGAAGACGTTGATCTTAAAGCTGAAGCAATGTGAGCGACCTGTCAGATTCCTGGGGTCTGATCAAGGAACTGAGTTTGTAAATCAAAAGCTACAACAAGTCCTCCGAGACAATGGAGTTCGTCCGCTGTATACAAATACGTATACACCCGAAGAAAACAGTCTCGTCGAAAAGATGAATGGTGTAGTACTGCGATCTGTTCGCGCTCTCCTCGTAACCAGTGGACTTCCAACAAAACTATGGAGAGAGGCATTCAAGTTTGTGGTAGCGATACGCAACTTCTCACCATCCAAAGCCATAAAAGGCAGTACACCTTACGAGTTATTTGAAGGTCGTGTACCTGATGTATCTGGTCTACGTGTGTGGGGCTGTGCTGCAACGTACTTCGTCCCTAAGCAAAGACGGAAAGGTAAACAAGATACGACAGCGAAAGAGGCATTGTTTCTAGGATGTCCTAAATCCACGACTGGATATCGTGTCCTCGATCTTGTTACCGGACACATTGTGGAGTCTCGTGACGTAAAGTTTCGCGAACAGAGGACACTGGCGGCTGACTATGTGGATCAGTTGCCTGACAAGTTCTGCGCGAAGAAGCCTGGTGTGGTGCTACCTGTTTCAATCCCGTATGTAAGACTTCCTCTTCATGACTACTCGAGCTCCTGTAGCAGCGATGAAACTGCACTGGCATTGCATAGCTCCGATGAAGTCGGTCCTATGGATGCTAAGGTTGGAGGCGATGTAGTGGAAGAGACGAAAGTTAGAAGAGCGGGGGAGCTTGAGTTTGATAGTATCAACTCAGGTCCAACAAAACGCAGACGAACAGGGGAGCTGGCCCAGACTTATGATACTCCAAATTGTGACTCCACTTCTATAATTCGTGTCGATGGACATGAGAATGATACGAGATGCACAAAACACGTTGAAAAGAAGCGACAACCGGGTTTGGTTGAAGTTAAGCGACGTCGGAAAACACACACCAAAGACCCAATTGTTACGCTTCGCAGATCAACACCTACACGTCGTCCAAACGTAAGGCTACATGGCTATTCGCTTGCCAATTACTTCATCTCAACTACGGACAAGCTGCCCAAGTCAGTTCGTGCAGCGCTTGCAGGTCCTGATGGTGATAAGTGGTGGCAAGCTTTGCAAACGGAAATCTCTGACATACAAGCGAATCATACGTGGATTTTAGTGAACCGTCCGTCGGACACTAAGATCATGACCAGTCGCTGGGTGTTTGTCATCAAAAGGAATCGAAACGGAGAAATTGTACGCTACAAAGCTCGACTTACTCTCCGGGGTTTCGAGCAAGTGTTTGGTTCAGACTATTGGGAAGTATACTCTCCAGTTGTGAGCATGGAGGCAATCCGTGTTGTCATTGTGCTCGCATTCTACTATGACCCGAAACTTCGCCAAATTGACTTCACTACGGCATTTCTAATCGGTGAGATGGATGTCGACGTGTATATGGAGCAACCAGAGTTGTTCGACGATGGCACTGGACGTGTGTGCTTGTTGAAGAAGAGCTTATATGGCTTAAAGCAAGCTCCTCCGATCTGGAACGCAACTTTGAAGAGATATCTAGTGAAGCTTGGTTTCAAATCCAGCATAATTGCAGATGGCGTTTACGTCAAGTGGGTCGACGACTCTCCTATCTTCCTTACAGTCTACGTTGATGATGTCGTTATTGCGGCTAAAAATGAGGGTATTACGTGGCTAATTTCACAGTTGAAGAGTGAATTGAAGCTAAAGGATTTGGGGAAGATCAACCTCTTGCTGGCCATGAATGTAAAAGTGGAGCCGACACGAGTCACGTTGTCACAAGAATCGTACATTCAACACATTGTGGAAAAATATGACGATCACACTGCTCGTGTGGTCCGTACTCCAATGGACCCAAAAGTAAAACCTGTGAGACCCAGCAAACCCTACGGACCTGACGTAAACAGAAGTGATCTACCATTTCGTCAAATTGTTGGTTCCCTACAGTATTTGGTGCGTTGTACGCGACCCGATATCGCGAACGCGGTTCGTGTCTTGAGCAAGTTTCTTGACTGTTATACAGAGGAACATTTTGGACTGGCTCAACGCGCTCTTACGTATTTGAAGGGGACTAGCTCCTATGGATTGGTGCTACCAAACGTTTCTGCAAAGGGCAATCTTTCTATCGCTGGATATGCTGATGCTGACCTCGGCAATGATATGGACACTCGTCGATCTGTTACTGGCCAAGTTGTAACACTTGGTGGATGTGTTGTAGCATACCAAAGTAAGCTACAGCCCAGTGCAGTTAAAGATACATGCAGTGCTGAGCTCACAGCAGCCAGCTGCTGTGCAGATCGAATTCGATGGCTACAAAACTTGTTAGCCGAACTACAAGTTCCTGTCGAGCTTCCAGCTCTTCTCTGGACGGACAATGCTGCAGCTGTTCCGGTCATGACACATTCCAGCGGACATCACAAGATCAAGTGTCTAGATCTGGTGATATACAAGGTTATTGACTATGTCGATGCTGGTTACATTGTGGTAAAACACATGCCGTCTAAGGTCATGCCTGCTGATGCCTTAACCAAGCCATTGGGTAAGGGCAAGTTTCGCCAACATCGAAAGTAGCTTGGTGTCGAATGCCTGTGTACTCAAGTTGATGGGGATACAGATGAAGAACCAGAACAACAATCCGACCCAGATGACGCGCAAACAAGCTAAGGAAGACTTCCAGTTTCAGGGGAGTATGAGACCTGGACGACGCAGTCTCAGAAACCAGAAGTCTTTTTAGTATTGGTAGTCACTCGCCCGTTAGATACTTGGTTGATATTTTTATTTCTAACGGAGTCCACCAAGGGTGGAGCTCCAGCAATTCCCAATCTGCCAAGTGTGGGGCGAGTAGTGTGTTAACGCTTACTTCTTCCGTCGTACTCACTGTCCAGACATCGTACACGACCTCTGCAAGTGAGCGAGTAGGAGACGTTCGCTGTTACAATGTCACTACGGTTAACAACCGTGATGTTAACACCTGACAAGTGGTCGCCAGTAGGCTTGGTCTTGTCATAAACGCCAAGGTGTTCGAGGATCTTGACAATTGCCAAAGGTGTGCAAGGCAGCACGCACTTTTGCGTCTTCTCGTCGTCTACGTAGCGGATGTTACGGTACAAGTTGCCACGGTAGAATTGGCACAGTCTTTTCACGTCCTTCTTAATGCTGATGTTGTCGCGCAAAAAATCGTCCATGGTGCCACCGAAGAAGCTCGGGAAGGCGCCGAAGCACGGGTAGTACACGAGAATACCGTGCACACCCGAGTCTTTGTTGGCCTTCTCCAAAGCCTCCAGCAGCTCGTCCTTGGGCACTTCGCGCAGCTCGTAGCGGATGCCGTCGCGTGCACAGGCCTTGCCCGTCCCTCGGCGTACTTCTTGGCGGCCGGGTCGCCGTGAGCCAGCAAACCCACGAGCTTGGGACCCACGCCACCCATGTCCTGCTCAATGTACTGGCGCACGGCCAAGCTGAAGGGCTCGGCGATGGTCGCAGCGTTCATTTTCGCACCGGCGGAGTCGGTCATCTTGATGTTTGTGGTAGACGTCGGTTTGACGGATGGCTGGCTGACCATTAAACGAAAACCGTTTGGTAAGAGCTCGATTTTTTAACGCTTTCGAAAAAAGGCCTCAATTAATATTTGATCATATTAGAAAGCCAAAAAAATTAAGAGTCGTTGTTTTTTCAAAAAGAAACGCTTTGTTTAACACCTTTGGAATTCCTTTTTATTTTTTATCGCAATGATTTGATAAAATGTCATTGGAAAAAGTGATTCGAAATCAAAGTGCTTTTAGAAAAACAGAAAGCTTTTTTCTCAGGGTGGCTCTTAGCCACTGCCACGTGTGCCATACCATGGCACTAGAGATTGAGCCATGGCATGGCGTGGTTACGAATAGACCTGCCACTGTGCCATCATGAAAACAATTTTTAAAATATACATAAATGCAATTAAAAGTAGCATGGCACATGGCAATTGCCCCTTGCCATGACACTTGCGAATGTCCGTGGCACTTCCTGTCATTTTATTTACTTTAAACTCTAGCCCTAGCAAGCGCTCATCCAATCGGATCACAGCTTTTGTGCCATGGCGTGGTTAAGAGCGACCCTCAGTTAAGCGAGCACTTTTCAACGTCAGACTTAAAAGCGACATCAAAGCTCCTATTGCTTTTTTTTTAAGATGCCGTTTTCGAAAGCGCTTTTTTGTAGAGTACTTGAATTAGCTCCCCAAAAAAGCACAACAACATTTTTTAGGTGCTACAGGGCCAAAGCAGCGCATGTTTAAAAAGTATAAATTAAAGCAGTATGTAAGCGGGCACTCGCTGTTAAGGTCGAGTTGATTCAGACTCCTTGCGCTGATGGTACCGTCGTCGCGCAGTGAAACAGTACCAGTACCCAACACGAGCTAAGCCAAATTAGTGGCGGGGCAGCGAATCGAGCGTCTTGTTTTTGCTGACTGGGCTTATGTCTCCAGCCCATTCCTTCAATTAAACATAATTTTGACGTTAGTCCAGCCGATTTGTCAGTGGTGCAGTTTATCGTACCGGAACGATGGGATCTCCCAGCTAACAACGCTGTGTACAGCGGGGACCATAAAGCCGAACACAAGCACGAATGCACTCGTGATGTGGCCTATCACGGCATCCCCGAGCTCCATAGGTGTGTGTGGTCTGTACAGCATTCTCTTGAAGTAGTGTTCTTCTCTTCGGAGTCTTGTTGGTCTTGGCGGGAATTGGTAACTGAGTCTGAAGACGGCAGCTTTGTGAATTAGTACACGTCGACCTTCTGGATCGCGGCGTTCTTTTGCGTCCCGTAGCATAGAGACTGCATTGCGGGACGCTCGACTGTGTCTCAGCTACGGACATCAACTTCAGCTTACGTGGAAAACTGTGAGGTCACTTTTGAACTTCAAGCAAACGCGTCTCTCCAGACGCATCGTTTTCTCGTCGTCACGACAGAAGTGTCGTGTACGGGGTAATAATACCTGGTGGTGGTGTGTACACTGTATATGTAGCGTGTGGTGTATCGCCATAGAGTAGATCTAATGCGACACAATGTTTCTCCTTGTTATCGACGAGATGCGTCCGAATTTTCATAATTGAAGTTGTCGCTTTTGTAATTATTAGCGCTATATTCTACAACATAAACATGAGATAAAAGGTGAAAAGCGTTGACGAAACAGAATGCAATAAACTTGATCGCGGATTGCCACCATTCGCGGGACCACGGAAGGGCAACATGCTGCACACGTCACTGTGTCAGGCGTTTCGTCGTCGGCAACGCCTACTGTATCGGAGATAGCTCCAGGACCGGTCAGTTGACGGCGATTGACTTTTTAGCCTGGATCGCTCGACCTAAAGAGCCTTTATGAAAAAGCGAGAGTCATACGACATACTTCCCGAGGTGTACCAGTTGGCACGACTCCGACGTGGCACTTGTTTCAACGCGCTTCAAAATGGTCGCCGTCGTCACCTGTTCGCTTCGCGTCCGACGACACGATGGCCCACCGAGACGGCACTACCAACGCAAAAAACGAATTCCCATATTTTGTTGAAGAAGGTTTTTTTTGAAGCATCGCAGCAACAGTCACAACTTAAAGCGATGATGACGCAATGTGTTGCTAAATGAACGATCTTCTTGAGATCTACAAAAGAGGCTATTGGCAAGTGGGTTTTTCGCAGGCTGAAGTTGACGCTAATCATTTCTATGCTGCTATAATAATTACACATGCTCATCACGAATGGTGGTCAATGAAATGGGTGCCTTTGAGACTCAGTTACCAATTTGCGTCATCCAGACCAAGACCAACAAAACTTGAGAGAAAAGCATAAGAGAATGATGTACAAGCCACACACCCATGGAGCTCGGCGACGCCGTGCTGGGTCAGATCACCCTGGCGCTTGTGTTTGTGTTCGACCACATGATTCCCGCAGTGCACAAAATCGTCAGCTGGGATACAGACGACGTTGATCTGGGCCCGATCATCCCGGTATGAAGATCATCTAGTGAATCAATAACGCGGATGCGATATTCTAAGATGTTTTTATCCATGCAGGAATGGAGTGGCACTATTTGGCCGATCACAAGCAAGAGCATGATGCCCACGACGACCGAAAAGGCCTAGCTATTGAGTCGCTACTGCTGTTGCGCAGCAACCTTCAACTTCCTACCCCGATTGTGGCGAGCAGTGCAAACTAGTTATAACGGTTGCATACTCTTTTTTAAATTATGAACAGGAAACATGCTTCTTAAAGTATCCAATCACTAATATCGGTACTACTTCGTAATACGTACAGTACGGTATCACAGAACAGCTCGGCAGCATGTGCGTCAATTACACACATGGCTGTACTGACAAAGTTGTGCGGCTACAGAAGGCCAAACACTTGTATAAGCAACCAGAGTGTACGAAGCTTTTAACCAGGCCAAACGATTACTCACTCCGAGAGAGCGACATCGCTGTAGTAATTCCGAATTCAGTTTTTTGGGCCCCGCAGAATCGCCTGAATTTTTCAGAATCTGGAAACCCGGCATCAGGCATTTCCCACGAAAACGCTAGTAGTACGACATGGAACATTACGCTGGCAGTTTTTTTACTTTCCGTAATTTACCTGCGAGACCAGTCCTGGAACGTTCTTTCGAGGCAGCTGCTATTTTGACGAAGCAACCTTGAGAATTAGTTCGGACCAGCGCGACGTGGCGTCTCATCATTGGTTGAAAATCATTGTCACGCGCTTTCTTTTCCGCTTAAGTACGCCAGAAATTCTCCCTCCTTCTTCCTCATTCCAGAACTTGCCGTCTCGAGAAAAGATGGTCAAGCTTGTTTGTGCGATCGTTGGTGTGGCTGGAAGCGCTTTCCCTGTGGACATCGACGCGAGCCAGCTGGTGGGAGACTTGAAGGAGGTGATTAAGGCGAAGAAGCCGAATGACTTCAAAGATGTTGATGCAGACAAGCTGCATCTCTTCCTGGCGAAGCAGCCCGTCGAAGATGAGAGCGGCAAAGAGGTCGTCCCTGTTTACCGCCCTTCTGCGGAGGAGATGAAGGAGGAAAATCTTAAGTGGCTCCCAGACGAACATCGGGCTGCTCTGAAGCTGGTGGAAGGAGAATCTGATGACTACATCCATGCGCTGACGGCCGGAGAACCGATTCTAGGCTCAAAGACCTTAACAACGTGGTTTTACACGAAGAACAACATGGAGCTTCCATCCAGTGAGCAAATTCACGTGCTGGTGGTGGTTCCAGATGGGGCTGGTGGTTCAGCGAGTGACACTTCCAGGATGGATCGTCTATTCGATAAGGTCGACAAAGTGTATGAGCACACTGTGCTGTCCAAGCGTACGCGATATGTCCACTCAGAAATGAACTCAGCCAAGGGAAACATCCTTTTGAACGATTTGAAAATTCGGATTTCGCCTGTGGACACAGTTAAATTCGCCGGTGGAGTTCCAACTCCAGCAAAGGAATTCAAGTGGAAAAGTGACCGTACCGAGGAGCAGCAAAAGGAACCTTATCGTGAGTACGTGGTAGCCAACATTGGCGATGTCTTGACGAATAACAAGCTTTGCGTGGTTGGTGTGGAAAAAGGCGTAAACATCCTCACCGTTGAAGTCCCTGGTCGCGATATTGTTCTTGCTGGTCGCACGGATATGATTGTGCTGAGTGATATAGCCCAGAAGTTTCCACATTACTTGCCTCATTTGCCTGGAGTGAGGATGTTGATCGAAGTGAAAAAGGTGGTGACAACAGCGTCCGAGTTCCAGGCTTTGTCGGAATTGATTGCATTGGATATCATCGCTACGGAATCAGTGATGGCACTGCTCACGAACTTGACAAACCATTGGCAATTCTTTTGGGTCTCCAGGAAGAGCGACGACCGTGTCATCATAGAGACTACAACCTTAATCGCGCCAGGTGAAGCATTTGCGGTAATTAGGACTCTGCTTGACCAGTCACCGAGTGCAGGTGCCGAGGTCAGCCTTCCGTGCTTTGAAAAACCTGTGAAGCGTCAGAAGCTATCCCAGTTGCTGCCGTCCATCAGCGAGGCTAGTGGGAGTAGTGGGATCCGTGAGAGCATCGAACGATATTATGACATCGCCAGTATGTTAGGTCCCGACTTGGAGATGGCGCGTGCTGTGGCTAGCCAGGTTGCTCGATCTATTCCTACTTTGAGTTATTTCAGCTGATTCTTGCTGCGGCATTCTGCATTAATAAAATTCTTTTTATTTCTGACAAATAATACGTTCTAGTATAATATAAAGTCCAATGACATACACACCTGAACAGTATCAACTGCACAAGGAGCGCATCAGAGCCGCTCAGAAGCGCTACTACCTGAAGACGCGCGAGACTCGCTTAGCGTACCAGAAAGGCTACGACGATAAGAACAGAGATTACATTCGTTTCAGGAAGCGAAAGCCAAAAGACGAACTTAACGAAAGTGTCGAAAGGGAACCTAACACCGAAACCGAACTTAGCTAATTAATTATTTTTTCGCAGATAAAAAGTCAATCTTGATATAGCTGATGCATAACATAGACAACACCACGCTAAAGATATTGACCGACTCTTCTTTCCTTAGATGCGAGTGGCTTTCTAACCTATGATTACGCTCAGACACTTTATCTTGGAAGAAACGACTATCGACTAACATATCTTACTGGTATCACGGCTGGCACAGCAACGCAAGGAGTAGCTCTTGTACCAGGAGCTAACAAAGATATCACAGGTATAGGAGCTCTCAGCTGCTCCAGTTTGACTGTAAATGGGTCTTCGATAACGTCAGCTCCGGACTACGTTCTCGGGATTGCAGGTGGTACTGCTCAAAACTCGAAAGCACTGGTACTATCCAGCACCGGATCTATCACAAGTGGAATTGTATCGCTAACACTTTCGGGGACTTTGTCGGCAGTCACATTGTCTGGAACACTATCAACAGCTGCTCAAACAAACATTACATCTGTAGGAACTTTATCTGGCCTTACTATTGGAGGAAACCTGATATTTACTGGTGCATCACGATCTCTTACGGGTTTGTCTACTCTAACAGCAACTTCAATTATTGGTACTATTGCAACACCATCTCAGACTACTATTACATCAGCTGGTACGCTGACTTCTTTAACATGTGATGGTGGAAATATTGCATTCACGAAAACATCAATGCTAGCTACTCAAGCCTTAGATATAGTTTTTAGTAAAAATGCAGCAAACTATAATAGAGCATTTATTAGTTATTATCACGCTGCTGACGCTTCAACAACATATAATCTATTTCGTATCGGTTTTATCGGATTAGCCCCATCCTTTTGTATTAATTCAGCGAGTAATGTCGGCATCGGTACTCAATCCCAAGCCTATAAACTAGATGTTGCTGGGGCTGTTAATTCATCATCAGGATATTACGGTACGATCATGACTGGTGCTCAATCAAATATCACATCCGTTGGTATACTATCAAATCTGTCTCTAGACATGGGCGGAGCAGGATTAAATATTCCAAGCTTGAAATTCAATGGCACTACTTTTAGTCAAGATTATTACATTAACATCACTGAAGGGGCAGCTGGTGCCTCTCAAGCTGTGGTGCTTAACCCGACTAAAGATTTCAATGGAATTCGTAATCTCACATGCACTGGTACTATTACCGGAACAACCGGATTGGTGACAGCGTCACTGACGTGCGATACGATTTCTAAATCCGGAAATCAAGAAATGAATGCAACCACGCTCAATATCAACCCAACAACTCTTCAACTACGCGGCACTACGGTCAGTGTTTCTGCGGCGCAATTAAATTACAACCAAGTCATAACCTTAGGTACGTTTCAAGGTTCTAGAACCATGACACTAGACGCTAATGGAATGGGGATTATGCCTTTAGGGTCAGTCAGCTCAAACTGCATTCGATTCTACGGAGGAACAGCGAACAAGGAGTTGGTATCGATTTATCGTGATAGCGACGACGGCGGTTTGGTTATACTCAGTCGATACAAAAATTGAGTCCTTTATTAACACTATTCAGGAGTTGATCAAACAGGGGTGAGCGGTACTAGTTCAGCCGAGTACAAAGAAATAACTCGAGCTAATAATAAATTGGTTGGTTTCACAACGAATTATCAATCTGGGTGGTTTAACGGATACCTTCTAGGAACACAGGCCTGGGGTGGGAGTGAAGGAACTCAATTCCATACTAGTACTAATACGCTAAATTTGGTTGCCAATAGCAATTCTACTGGATCATTTACATATGGATGTAACCTATTGCTAACAGCTGTGAATTCTCAGAATCGACTAATTTTTAACTCAACGACGCCTTATACTAATGGAACGTATGGATCTGCTTCAGTAACATTGAATAGTGGGAATATGTATATTAAATGTTCTAACGCATTCAATGATGGCACCACTAGTTACGATATGCCAATATTCTGCGAATCATCTAATTCTTCGTCGCCTGTTAACTTTGGTTTACAGCTGCATAATGGAGCGAATTCTACTAGCACCAATGGAGCGTATTTTGGAACGTTATCGAATAATGATTTCGTTCTCATGACCAATAATTCTCGAAGATTGACGATTCTGGGAGGAACAAATGCTGGAAGAGTAGGTATTGGCACAGCAACGCCTAACGCAGGATTGCAGGTAACTGTCAATGTAAGTCAAACTATTGATTCGGTTGGAACCGGTGTATCTTACTTTTTAAAAAACGGTGGCTTGGTTTCAACGATTGGCCCCCGTATCTAGTGTGGCTGTAGCTCTCCAAGCGACGGGGGCTATTTTAGCCAGCGCAGGGGTTCACACTACCTCCGATGCAAGAAGTAATAATTTCTTTGATACGCTTGATAATACTTTAATAGCGAATGGAATGCTTTCTATCAGGCCAAAGCTATATCGATACAAATCTCAAGATAGTTCTGTCCCACTTCAAATAGGATACAAAGCTCAAGATTTGTTGAAGAATAATCTAGGAGCAGTCATCAACTTTTTTTTCAAATGAATCATTAGTAGTTGAGGATTCATCCGTCGATCTAGCTGGCATTGAGCTCAGCGTCGATTATAGTAAGATATGTTGCTACCTCCATATACTTGCACTGGAACAGCAGAATAAAATCAATGCTTTATCAACGTCACCTACTGATTTGATAAGTCAATTAGCCTCTGCTAACACTAAGATTTCTGATCATGAAACTCGTATAAAAAATTAGAAGCCAAAATATTCAATAACCTGATATAACTTTGTTAAGGTCGCAGACCTTGACTTCGTCTAAGCTCTGCTCTATAGGCAATGTATTCATCAAAGCATTAGATTGCAAAGGTCTTGACCGTCTTTTTTTTCTTGCTAGATGGATAAGCCCAGACACGACCACCCTCTGTTTGGGTCGAAGCATCTACCTTCTTGATGGACTTTTCAAGATCAGTTGCCCAAACCGCAGCTTGTGTTTGTTGCGGGCGATCGCGAACAATGAGATTTTTCATAATTGCTTTTAGTTCCGCAACATTAAGGTCAGCGTTATCTCCATAGCTGCCCCCAGAACTTGAAATGATGCGTGGGTTAAAGAAGAACTTTGATACATGAAACAAGTTCGTCTAAGTTCTGCTCTATATCAGACGAACTATAATATCCTCGAATTCTGAATCTGAAATCAGACGGTTAGAATACATATTCACACTTAGTGATTTAAGCTGCTTGTGTGACGACTGGTGAGAGCACGGCGCAGAGGAACAGCGACGAGGAACGAGTCGCGTGGCGAGGAGCGAAGCGGAGGAGGGCGGCGAGAGTCCAACGAAGGGGACTCGAAGGTAAGGCGTAGGAGGCAGTTGATGTGCCTCGAAGAAGGTAAATTGGAAAGTGAGATTGAAATGGAAAGTTGTTTGTCGGCTACGAGGAAGGTCTTGTTAGCATTCCATTGGTATCCTATGTAAGTATATGCATTTCACTATACTAGATTTTAAGTAGTCCTTGAGTCGAATCTTGAAGTAGCGTAGCGTAGTAGTGAACCGCGCTTCATTTGAACCGGGTCAGAATCTCCATAGTGAATTCAAATGAAAAATAATGACTGTCATTGAAGCTCCATGTTTGGCAATACTCGTCCAAACATGGTGATTGCCTTCCGGTCAGGCGTGTATCTACCTGGCCGCTCATTGGCAACTTAAGAAGACAGTTGGCAGTCAGCAAAGACAAGTAGGAAAGAAATAGAAGAAAGTAGGACGCATTGGTACCAACGTCATGGCCATCGCTGGCTGTGACGTTGGTGCGTCGTTACAGCTTAATGATAGAAGGATTGTCATTTCCCAATTCGAGCTCACCTTTTAGCTTGTCATACTCAGCTTTCAGAGATTCTAGTGGATCCTCAAGACGATCGTGAAAGTTATACTGGAGATGAGTGATAGCAATTTTTATCGTCGATACTCAGCTTATCATACGCTGCTTGATCGATTTGTTGCTTGAACGCGAGGGTACGAATCAGGTCCTGAAGACTGGCACTGATTTGCATTTTCGGCCCGCGTTTTCGGCGATTTGGTTGTACAATGACAAGTGTTTTAGAGTCGAGATCGGGGATTCGAATGTACTTACTCCCTAACTGACGGTAAACGTAAGCGGAAGGGGTTGCTAGGCCTTGGATTTCTTTCAGGTTGTAAGTTCGCGACCGACGTACTACACCTTCGAGGGGTTTAATACCAGCGCCTCTGAGGCCTCTACCAGTGAGTTTGCTCTGTCGACCCTTGAATTTATCGGGGTCAGCATATTTTTGAGCACCAGCATAATTTTTAAACTTCAGCTGATAGACTGCCTTGGTCGCTTTCACCGCGGACTGCGCTGCCTTCAGAGCTGATCGTGCGGATTTACTATTCGTCGATTCCACCAGTTTCTTGGCTTCTTCGTATCGTGATTGAGCCTCTGCGTACTTCAAGAATGCAGCTTTAGATTCATCATGGAGCTTTTCCATCTGCTCATTGTATTCAAAGCTTGATCGACTGATATCATGAGCATTCTTGAGAATAGCTTCATTAATAATTGCAAGATTGTCCTCCAAATTCTTGCGACGAGCTTTGTTCAGCTTCTTCTCTTCCTCCCCATGTTCTCCTGCGTCGTCTAAGTAACGCTCCACTTCTTCAAACCCATTCAGTAATGAAGTAAAAGTATCTATCCATCTGATATTCTTCATCAACTCTTTCCAGGCGTTACCCGATACAGGTTTATGCTGATCATTTCTAATATGTAGAGGACGTTGGATCATAGGCTCGCTAAAGTAATATTCGCGATGAGGTATTATGCCATGTCTAGTCATAACAATCGGCTTCAGACGGAAAGGGATTTTAACTCTCTTCTCTTGAAGAATTTTGTAATATTCTGTGAGAATTTGCTTTCCGTCATTATCAGCATTAGTTAATTTTGGATCCATATCCTCATCGATTCCACTTAGAACTCCATGGCGAGGCTCTGAGCTGGCCTCTCCTGGTTTGGAATCCTGAACAATACGTTCTTCATCATTTGTACCGATAAATGACAGTTCCAAGCCCTTATCCTTTATCGTATTGATAAATCTATGAAGGGTGGCTTGCCAATTGACCTTTTTAGTGATTGCAGGCTTAAGACGAGCGCTGCTCTTGCTGAATACGCTAACTGAATTACCTTCAATCCAGACATAACCATCTCCATCAATTGGAGAGGACTTTACCGTGCCAATGAGGATAGGAACTATTTTCCTTTTAAGTCCATTTGCCTCAAGCATCTCTTTGTTTTTACTAATGGTCCAAAATATTTTGAGCGTACTACTCATCTCGTTAGACTGTGGGGAGGTCGAATTATCAAACTCAAAACTATCCTGAAGCCTTTGCTTACTACGATTCGCGTCATCGTTCATTAAAGCATTTACTCGCTTTCTCTTGGCGCCAATACGTTTCCATACTTGGTATGGCGTTATGGCATCTTCAAATTCCATTTCACCACGTTCATTCGCCTCTTTGACATCGTCAAGAAATCGTTTATCATGTTTCATAATCTCCCCAATGTGGTTAAATGTTTCGTTCCAGTCAATACTCGGAACTAACACTAATTTATTGGATTTAACTTGATAGGTAGTAGCGTCTTTCCAATGTAATATCTCGTTAGCTGGCGCCGAGTCGAAGCTAGTGGATGAATACGTAAATCAGTGAGAATCGGATAAAACCCAAATAGTTCAGCAACCATGAGCTTTGCTCTCTTTTGTTCGAAAATTTCATCATTTTCATCGTCACTGAATAACTCGTTCTTCGATATTTTTTTTCAGTTTTTTTAGCCTTCATCGGTGCATCTGGTCCAACCTTGATATTAACCATCTTCGGGGTGCTATCGAGCGGAAAATCCGTTTCGATTCCCACATCAACAACTGAAGGACGTACATTTACTGCAGCATCTGAGGTAGTTGAGACCTCAGGGATGTTGTTGGAATTTTTGTCATTCGGATTTTAAGATTTCCAAAAAAAGTGGAACTTTTAGAGCATCAGGTGTTTCGTCATTAGGACCGATCGTGATATCTGTCTGCGCTGTTCCAGCAGATTTATTTGAGTCAGTAATGATACCCTTAACCGAGTCGCTGGCCCACTGAGCTTCCGCGTACATATTTCTCTTACCCGAAGCTTGTCGAACCCGACGCTGAGTACGCTCCAGTAAGTCTTGGCGTTTTTGTTCTCGTTGAGCTAGCGATTTAAAATTGGGAAACATTGTGTGAATCGTATATATCATAAATAAACATAAAAAATGAGCACTCGTATTTACCAGTAGCTTAGCATAGTGGAATCATGAGTGGCATAGTTATAAGAATGACAAATCTGATTTCTCTCGCTTTACATATTCAGGTAACGATCCTTGATGCAGTAAAATGGTACACCAAATATCTTTTCCAAACACTTTTGGTGTTGCTTGTTACCAACCGTTGAATGGAAACTGGCAACTGGGTCTAACAAAGCCAGCTCATATTTGATTCGACTGACCTCTTGGATAATCCAGAGCTTCCGTCGTAGTTGATTGAGCTCACGTTCCGTTTCTAAGCAGGTTGAACACATAGTTATGCCTTTGTAGTAATATCTATCTATCTATATAGTTGAGATGATTTATATTTTCCAAGAATGATATTCAGTCAGATATAATCGAACCCCATAACTCGAAGCAAAGAGGATTTCTCTAACAACTCATTATATGCTACGACGAAGGAATGGCTGGTTCAGTTTTTTTTTTCATTCCAGTACTCATTTGCAAAATTAGACCTCCGATTCTTATTGACTCAGCCGCAGATTATCTTGAGGCTCCCAGGAATCAAGCTCATTGCCCACCCAACTGATCAAATACTTGTACTTTCCATTTTTCAATTTCTTGTGGTCTAAGATTTGTTTTACTTCGAGAATATCACCTCTGTTGATTGCGGCATCCGTTGTTTGAGATTGTACGATTTTGACATCATTTGGAGCTTTGTAGAGCGTGTGCCCGTTCTTAGATCGGATTTGAACGCGATAGCCATCAATGCCGACAATAGTATACACAGCTTTGCTCCATCGCACGGCCTCTTTATCAAACGTTTGTTTCTTCAGACGATGAAGTACGTTTGTTCCTATCTCTAACTCGTTGTCGATTCTGTCAGCTGCCTCCTGATTATGAGCTAGCTCAGACTCTATAACTTTACCTTTCGCCTCCCTTGGCTTCATCCCAATAGAACGGTGGAAAGTATTGCTGTAATTAGATATAACATCAGTGATTAACTTTTGCGTGAGCCTCTTTGGGGACATTTTTGTGAGTCTCTGCTTTATCGTTCTGTTGAAACGCTCAATTTTTCCCATTGTTCCATGATCACCTGGTTCATTATTATAGTGTTCAATCTGTTTAGATTGGGAGTTGATATTGATAGCAGTCAGAATTGGCTGCTTCCCCCAAAATGCAAGATCGATCTGCCATGGGTTCGGATTGTGTGAGGCAATCTTGAATTCGTCAAACTTCTGCTTCTGCTCCTGAAATCGCTGGATGTCAGTCTGGCTTGCATACCAATTCTTGACTGTTTTAAGTGTTACCTTAGGATTTAGCTCCTTCGCTTTCTCATATAGAGCTTGGGCTCCGATATACCCGGCTTTTGGGTTGTAGTAGAGTTTTGCTAGGAGATCATCCATCACGCCGGACGTGGGGGCGCATCCACTTCGCTCAAGTTCGAAGCAACAGCTTATCACTATATCCTATTTAGATATAAAAATAATTCTGCTCAATGCGCTTAAATATCCAGAGCTTCTGTAGTGATATCATCTTCTAGTACCCGCCTCTTGTCATAGTAATACGACATTACCGTTTTAGTTTGGCTATACGTAATGATAGATTTTGACTCCTTACTTAACCCCTTATTAGTACCTTGGAGTGTGATACGATCCCGAACGACAGTTTCAAAGCCTTCTGGATTAAGAACATCTTCGTTTCGGCCATGCCCTTGCTGCGCACCTTTAGCCGATACCTTGACCTTGTCTGGTAGATAGCATATATAATTCTTGGACGATAGAGAGACCATTGCATTCCCGGACCATTCATCCTTGAACAGACCAGGCGTGCGACGATCAAACTTAGCTATTCTGTCGTTGTAGTCATGTAGAAACCAATCGTACTTGTGCTGCTTCAAGTGCTCATGCAGCTCCGGTTTGATACAGTCTTGAAACGGATTATCACAGCTAAAAGCGATGTAAGCACTATCAGTGTCCATTTCTTGATACCGGAAATCTGCTCGATCGAAGTAGAAGTCGATGCAGTCATAGTAAAACAGGAGCATTCGGAGCTTAGCAAGCTGGTAGATGGCGATCGAAAGGTGAATTGGATTCTTGTTCTTGAGTCGCCGCTTCTTCATAGTGATTTCGCACGAGCCATTGAGCTCCTCGAGCCCGTGGAACGTAAAGTGCTCAATTTTTGCCGCAATTTTCATGTCATCAGACTCATACTTAATCTCTTTGTGCTTTGACATGTCCATTCCGGATCTACCGAAGGCTGAGTTTCCTACGAGCTTCATCATTTCGGGAATCATAGCCTTCGATTTGGCGACGTCACCCTCACGACTAGCATTTGACACAGCTTTCATAAACGAAGCAAACGCTTTGTGAGAGCTAGCTTTGATGAACGAGTATGTCTTAGTGATTGTCAAACCATGCTCGAGGTACCATTTGAGCAGTGGTGCATAGATAAGGATTTTTTCACCAAAATACGATCCAATGAGCTTGCGAGCAGGCTTAGCCCGTTGATTACCACGCGGTTGGTTGTATTCGTACATATGCGTGCCAATAACCTTCTCGTCAGTGCAATCAATCAAAACATTCTTGAAGATGGGTGTCATTTCCGAGAAATAGTCTCTCAAGTGCTCTGGTGCTCGAATATCACATTCGAGAAAGCCGAAAGTCTTGTCAGACTTGATGTCATCGACAATGCCAGGGTAAGCCTCAATAGTAGTCAACCGACCGCACGGCATGTCGTTTCCGAGAGCCCACAGGTATAGAGCGCTCGCATCGTATCCGATTACCTTCTTACAGAACTTACCACCTCGAATAGTAGTCTCGTTGCGCTTAGCATATCTGTTAAAGATAATGGACGGTCCACCGGCAATGTTGGCCTTCAATTTAGCGTAGATTTCATTTTCCTCTTGATCAATCGAGTAGACGAGTTTATTCGAGTTGATTTCGAGCAGTTTGTTAAAGCGGAAACATATTCTTGCGGGCAGTATTACATTTGATGCAGCTAATCAAGATATATGGCCAAGCTTATTGTTCACTCTGTCCGCAGAAGCTGTCTCTTCGGTCAGCTGACAATAGCAAAGACCACATAGGTAATTCTGCTTCTTAGCTAAAACATTCAAGTGCTTGAGGCTCATGTTGAACTCACGCTTGGCCTCAGCATCTTGAGCTTTGTAGCCACGCATACGCTTAGCTGGAAAGCTAAAGGCCTTAGCAGGCGTTTTGCTAGGATATTGAAGGTTTTTGAAGCAAGTCTGGTACATGACTTTCTCCGATAGACCAGGGAGCGATACACCATTTGTAAACATATCCAAATTGAACCGCTAGAATAGTTCACGCTGAGCCTTGATAGCCTTGATGAAGGGGACAACATCGAGATTATTGTACCAAATCAGCAGGTCGTTGATCGACTTCATTTCATAGTGTTCCCAGACAAACTGTACCCGCTTGTGGTCATCATCACTGAAGCTTGTCCCACGAAGCTGGCTATTGAAAGCTGATTTCGGAGGGATAGTAGTTTGTTCAAGAACATTGAATGCTGTAATGAACTCGTACGGGAAAATACCCTTATTAAGCCCGCATACACATCGAAGCTTATCACGACACTTGCAATCACCGAGGTAGTTGCTCAGATACTTGCTGTAGCTAGTACCAGCTGGAACATAGTTGATAATATCGAGCATTTTCATTTCCGACGTTGCAATGCACATGTAACTAGGGTTTTGATGACAGATTTGATATTGTCAGTACCAATAACAGCGAATAAATCGTTTTTGATCAAGTTGATGTCATATCTTCCACTGTTGAACCCAATTACTGGTACTTGACCAATCTGCTTGTCATAAATAGATCTCTGTTTCCCAACACCAATACTGCTGTTCACATTTGTAATGGTTTTGTCCAGATCGATCCCGGGAACCTGCTTACCTGTCAAACCGTGGGCAGTAATGATTTTCCGCAAAAGGGGCCAATACTTACCGACATTGTATTTTTGGATCTTGACCACAACGCTTGCAATGTAGTTGAACACATCCGTTAGCAACGCTTTTGGATCATCATTTACAAAGCAACGTACCTCCTCACTTAAGCTATCTGCTACCGATACTGGAACCGGAACATGATCGTTGGTGAACGTGGTATTTTCTCCATGCTTCACTAACGTAGGCTTAAGAATAGCTTCGAAATCATATACGATGAAATGATCGAGATAGTGATCAATTGACTTGATGGAATACTTGGTGAGCATCGCCTTGATCTTATTTTGAGCCGGGCGATAGATTGTTGGCTCGACTGGGAAGCTTTCAATATTTACAAGCTCACACTGATTCTTTTTGTGATTATGCAGCTTGTCAGAGCTTACAAACACCATCTCACCCTTAGGACATTGGTACTTGTTTTGGAGCATGTCTGTCATGGTTCAACCCATAACCTTGGCATTCAACGTGAGCACACGCTGGCTGTCCAATGGGACAGCCAGCAACTCGTGGCTCCGCCAAGCCGTCTCTACAAGTCAAAGCCGAGATGCTTCTCATATGGTTTCCTAGGCTAGAGCAGGACGACACCAAGAAGCTCTCGTTCCTTAAACTTCATTCTTAATCTCATTCTCAGTTTTACCGCCTACAACTCAAGTCCTACGGCTACAACTCAAGGTTGTATTACCTGCGTCTCACACTACCGCGTGACAGTTAATTAACTTTTGAAGCGTGACGTCGTTTCAAGACACCAGGACTCGATCAATACACCATGGTTCGCGGTCGCAGTCCAAACCCAAGACCTCGACAAACCCGTCGAATGAGAGAGGAAGATGCACCTGGCAACGAGCCTTTGCACGATTCCAACTCGTCCCAAGAAGCCCAGCACGATGCTGGCAACACTGGTGAAGCAGCCCAGCAGCAACCGCCTCCAGCACCTGGTAGCGCGCCGGCTGCAGAGGTCCCCATGCTTCGTCAGATGTTCGAATTCCTAGCTACGACGCAGCAGCAGCAGCAACAGCAGCAGTTTGCTCAGTTAATGCAACAACAAGCGTTGTTTCAGCAGCAACAACAGACAAGTTCCCAGAAACAACAAAAGAAAAAGGGAAACCCGCCAATGTTCAATGGCGAATCAAGTGACGACTTGGAGCTATGGCTCTTTAGTACAGAGCAGTACTACTCTGACTGTCAGCTCGACATGGCCAGCAACACTTCTGAGTTCATCAGCTTAATTTTTGGCAATTTGGGTACATCGGCACGTACGTGGTACCGCGACTTTAAGGTATCACTCGGAGAGAATCCAGCGACGTGGGCTCTATTCAAACAGTAAATACGAGAGCGCTTTCGAGACTCTGACCTCCAGCACAAACTCTTATCCAAACTCTACCATCTTCGTTGGACGGGATCCCAGCAGGCCTACACGACACGAATTTAACACTTACTCTCTCAGCTCGATGAGGACTTGCCGGAGGAAGTCAAACGTTGGTTTTTCCAGCAGAACTTACGGCCCGAGACCAGTGCTTTTGTGTCACAGAATATCCCTGATACGCTGCACAAGGCAATTGAATTGGCGCAGAGGTTTGAAGATTCGCTCCCTGCCAGCGACAAGAACATTAGGAGCGACAAGGCCAAAAATCGTAACTTAGGGGCTCCCCAATCGACTTCAAAGGAACAGCCGAAGCATAATAGCGGTGGTAACAGAGCGATAAACGATTCGAGGAAGAATCACGACTCTTCAGACAAGCCAGTCTGTAACTACTGCGAGCGCGTAGGTCACACCGAGAGCGTCTGCCGGAAGAAGAAGGCGGCGGAGCGGGTGACGACGCCAAAAAACGCGTAGGCTCGATGGGTTGGCAGCCTGTCGGGCCGACTTCATCGAACGGCGATGGCCATACGTCGTTCGGTAGCCCACACTCTCTGTCACTGCATCTCCAACCTGGACATCGCGGTACAAGAGACAACATCTATGGCTATCTGGCAAAGAGAGCTCGCATCGAAGGCTCTGCTGTGGACGTATTCACTGATAGCGGTGCCTCCTTCAACGCTATCTCACCAGTGGTTGCGTCCAGATTAGCCTTGACCATTAAAGAATCGGACAAGCCACTGAAGATCAAGCTCGGTGTCAAGCGTACATCAGTATTCCTCGGCGCACAGCTGAAATCGTGCTCGACATGGACGGATTCCCTCCTTACTCGACAGAAGTTTTCGTCA
This sequence comes from Phytophthora infestans T30-4, assembly GCF_000142945.1. NCBI lineage: Eukaryota > Oomycota > Peronosporomycetes > Peronosporales > Peronosporaceae > Phytophthora > Phytophthora infestans. The sequence goes on from NW_003303753.1 coordinate 4,578,529, forward strand.
TGGACGTTCCGGAGGACAAACATGTATTGCTGGGGGTACCGTGGCTTGTCAAGATTAATCCGGACATCGATTGGGTCACCAAATCAATCCGTCCACGGGGGGCGACATCATTAACGCCATTTCGACAATGTGTGCGAAATGCTGCTTGTATAAAGGCTGCAGGTTGTCGACGCTCTCTCACAAGGCGTACTCGATCTCAAGGAGACGCGACTGTGCTCTTCTACGCTCGACACAGCTATCTATCCCGCCACGGAGCTACCAAGATTATCAACCAGAGGCAGTTCCGGAAGATAAAACCATCAGAAGGAGAATTTTGTTTTATGGTCCATATTGCCGAACCGGAGCCAATAGAGAAGGCCACCCGGCAGGACTGGGACAAGATCAAAGGATCACCTGTGGAACCGGTGGTAATGAAGTACAAAGACACCGTGTTCCGCATGCAACTACCTAATCGCCCACCACAGCGCTCAGCGGATATTGAAGCTGAAGTTGAGCTTGTCGACGACACTCCAGTAGCAAGGAAGCAGTATCAGCTCAGCGAAGAAATGAAACGGACCATACGGCAGTGGACGAAGGAGATGTTAGACGCGGGTATTATCAGGCCGTCCAAGTCTCCGTACTCGTCGCCTACATTTTGCGTCCGAAAGGCAGTTGGCTGGCGCATTGTTCACGATTTTCGAGCAATTAACAGCAAAATTCGCATTCCAGCCACGCCAATTCCTCGGAAGGAAGACATCTTCGATGCAATGGCCAACGGTCACTGGTTTTCTGCATTAGATCTTTTTTGAGGATTTTTCCAGGTCCGGCTACGGGAATCAGATATTCCGTACACAGCATTTTCGACTCTAGACGGCCAGTTTGAGTACTTGGTCACGCCAATGGGACTATCGTGCAGCCCTCTGCCTTTAATCGGTTGATGCAGCATGTTTTCAGTGATCAGAAAGCCTTCTGTCAAGCTTACTTTGATGACCTCTTCATTTTCACGAAGTCAACCGCGATCGAAGACCACTTACGTGCACTGGATGCTGTCTTGCAGTGCTGCCAGGATCAAGAACTCTACGTGAAGTTGGCAAAATGCACGTTTTGCTCCGCGGAGATTCCGTGTCTTGGAGACTACTTTGGGCGCGATGGCGTTCGAATGGACCCAGACAAGATCCGAGTTAAACGCGAGTGGCCACCGCCTAGGACAAAGCGCGAGCTGCAATCATTCCTGGGGACCTGTGTCTATGTGTTGAAATTCTGCGAGAATTACGCGGACATATCAGCACCACTCGTCGAAGCCACCAAAGGAAAAACAGCACAGGAGTAGATTCAACTTACGCCGGAGCAACGTGATTGTTTTACCAAATTGAAACCTGTGCTGACATCGCCACCGGTCTTAGCTCACCCCGATTCGTCAAAGGATTTCCACATCCGGATGGATGCTTCAGACTATGCTGTTGGAGGGTATCTCTATCAACTTGATGCGGACGGCAAGGAACGAGTAATTGCTTACAATGGACGAAAGCTCAATCGCGCTGAATTAATGTATCCCACGCGCGAGAAGGAACTGCTAGCTGCCTTGCATGCAATGCGCGTTTGGAGGGTTTACCTCGTCGACAAGCCATTTTTCGTCAACACAGATCATCGAACTCTGCAAACGATATTGGAGCAGAAGACTTGTTCGCAGCGTCTCGCGCGCTGGCTAAATGAGCTGGGATTATACCAGCCATTGTTTCGTTGGATACCAGGCGACACAAACATCGTTGCGGACGCAATTTTCCGTAATTCGGCATTTCAGCCAAAGGTGTCTACACATTACGTGTCTTTAGCCAGCTTACTTCGACAACTTACTACAGCTCACGAAACTGAAGACAGTGGCGGAGACGTTTATCTGCACTACGCTAGAAGCCGACCCTCCATTCTGGAGCAATGTACCCAGCTCTACCCTGAAGACTCCGTGTTCGGTCCTCTATATCAGCTTCTGCAATCGTCCCAAGTAGATGAGACCACACCGCCAGTGGAGCTTCACCGCCGGATTCGTGCGAACATCAACCATTTCTTTCTCGAAGATGACATCCTGTACTTTCAACCGCGTGCTGACGCACCTCGACGAGTTTGTGTGCCGGACAGCCAGGATTTGAAGGATGCTATCATTTATGAGCATCACAATGTTGCTTCCAGTGGCCATCCTGGGTGTCTGAAGACTCTTCTTGCTCTCCAAGACAAGTTTTACTGGTTACACATGGAAAAGACAGTGAAGCGATACGTTACTACTTGCGAAATGTGCCAAAGGATCAAGGTATCGCAACGAAAACCAGCGGGCTTGCTTCATCCGTTAGAAATTCCTGACCGTCGATGGAGCCAAATTACTATGGATTTTATTACCGGCCTTCCACGTTCTCGGCACGGCCTCTACGATGCTGTATGGGTAATTGTCGACCGTCTTACTAAGAGGGCACATTTTATTCCGACGACCACTACTTGCACAGCGGAAGAAACGGCCAAAATTTTCCGAGACCAATACCAGCGGTTGCATGGCCTACCAGATACTATCACTTCCGACCGCGACAGTAAATTTACGTCTACATTTTGGTCAAAGTTAATGAAGTTCCAGAACACACAGCTGCAGCTTAGTTCGGCATTTCGACCTGATACCGACGGACAAACAGAGCGAACCAACCACTTCATCGCTGACTACTTACGAGCATTTGTATCGCCGCTGCAAACTGACTGGAGCGAGTTACTATCGCTAGCGGAATTTGCATACAATTCGCGGGCTCACTCAAGCACCGGCATGACACCATTTGTGGCAGATCTTGGGTACAACCCCAGATACGTGAGTGAAATTGCCTTACCGACTCGAAGAGGTCAAGCACAATCTTCGATTCGATTTGTGGAACACCAGCAAGCAGTGCTCCAGCAATGCCAAGACGCCATTGAAGTCGCACAGGCAACGATGAAGTTTTTCCATGATCGTAATCGTCCGACGCATCACTTCGAGCCTGGTGACCAAGTTCTACTGGATACGACTAATCTCGACCTGCCCCATGTTGGTGTATCTGGAAAGCGAAAACTCGCCCCAAGGTTTATTGGGCCATACCCAGTAGTGCAGTCAACAACGCCGGATACCTATAAAATTGGGCTACCACCGGGAATTCGGATCCATGACGAGTTTCACGTCTCCTATTTGAGATCGTATCACTTCGATGAGAATCCCCGGCATCTAAACGACGTGCCACGGCTAATAACACGCGAAGGTCACGAGGGATTCCAGGTACAAGCGATTGTAGGGAAGAAGGTGCGGCGAGGCACACTGCATTACAAGGTTCGCTGGTATGGACGAGATGTCAACGACTCATGGGAACCTGCTACTAATTTGACCCAAGCTCAAGGTCTGATTGATATCTACGAAAAAATACACCAATCCTCCAGACCCCGTCGTTCAACACGCCACTCAACGCCTTCGGCTCCCCGATAATTTTTGCTGTTTAAGAAGCTATGCTCCTCTTCGGGGGAAAGATTGTCATGGTTCAACCCATAACCTTGGCATTCAACGTGAGCACACGCTGGCTGTCCAATGGGACAGCCAGCAACTCGTGGCTCTGCCAAGCCGTCTCTACAAGTCATAGCCGAGATGCTTCTCATATGGTTTCCTAGGCTAGAGCAGGACGACACCAAGTAGCTCTCGTTCCTTTAACTTCATTCTTAATCTCATTCTCAGTTTTACCGCCTACAACTCAAGTCCTACGGCTACAACTGAAGGTTGTATTACCTGCGTCTCACACTACCGCGTGACAATGTCAATGTTCTTGATGTATAGAGCGTGATGATCGTGCGAAAGAATGCTCATAGCATCGTAATTCTTATCGGAGCGTCGAACGCAGTCAACCTTCCCAGCATCAACATCCATAGAGTAGACGTTAATGGATAGTTGAAAGCATTCTTCAAGCTCGTCAAGCTGTAAAAGATCGATTGGCTTAAAGCTACGGAAGAGACCCAACGTATAGCTAATCCCCTTGTAGGAGCAGTAGCGCTCGAACACTTCCTTCACCTGCGCTTGGATTTTACGAGGATCTTTCTTACTACCCCCCAGTAAGTGCCAAGCCACGCAGTGGAAGACGCACTTGTTGTTCGTCTTTGGAAAGTTAATTACATGGTGGTTATCACGAATAATCTTAGGAAATACGACCTCGCTATCTCCTAGGGCATGATCACGATGGTAAATAAAGATTGTAAATCCAGTAATTGCCTTTAGTTTATAGCCAGAGCTAGGATACTTCAACTTGTCCGCCAGCTCCATCGATTGAATCTCAGAAATAATCTTCTTATGGATATCGGCTTTGCTATTGATAGCAACAGGTCTCTCAAATAAGTTAGTATTTGCAAGATTAGGACGCCAATATTGTGTGAAGCTATCCTCCGTTTTGCTCATTCGATCATATCCAAGAGCAATGTTGATCTTGAAGGCATTCTTTTGACTAGCAAGGACGTTTTCAAGCTTATCGTAATCCCAGCAGGCTGAATTCCCTCGTAAAGGTGTGATTCCATCTGTTTACCCTTATAGAAACGGTACTTTGGGTCGGTCTTGTAGTCGGAAGAAATATGCTTCTTCAACTTATCTACACTGACCTTGTATTGCTTAGCTACTAGCTGTTGGTTGCTTGGGCGGGATAGATTACTAACATAACCCATCCTTCCAGTTTTCCCGTGAACCTTAACTCGGTAGCTGCTGCCCCATTTAATAGCTTGAATTTTTAATCGCTTAAATCCTTCAAGCTCGTATGCAAGCATGTTTGCTATATATGTGTGGCAATAATAATCCGGTGAGCTTGACTTTATATGTGTTGGGTCCTGTATCAGGAATGACTTTGTATCTTAGCCCCGACAAAACTTTTCGAAATTAATTGATTCAGAGATACTTAGCATAAGCCTTGTCAAGACCCTGGAGCCAACAGAAGTAATTTTTGTCGTTAGCCTTGATCCATTCGAACGTCTTGTCGCGGTACTTTCCGAACCCAACTGTCGTTCTTGCTAGCAAATAGTGGGCTAAGTCCTGGCTCAGATACACAGGCGCACTCGAATAGGAACTGAATATACGAGTCATCAACACCTAAGAGACTCTTAGGCTTTCTCCTCTTATGTTTCCCGAAGCTTAGCTTCTCATCGCTAAACGATGTCAATCCTCGCTCTCGACAGTCCTTACAGCACTTATAACCACCTCGGTACCGGTTTTGACATCCGAGGCAGACTTTGTAGTGCCCACCAAAAAGTTTGGCGGCACTCAGAGCCGACGAAGTGGTGATTCTGATCCTTATCGATGATTAGGAAGTGCCTCTTGATGGAGATGCTACCATAGCAACGGTCCACAACGTTGGGATAGTACGCGGGGCACGGATAGATCTGTGTCTTGCATACCTGTGCCCATCTCTTTTTAATCGCGTCCCAGTACCACCCCGAGGAGTGGGAGTGACTCAGATCGCCAAGTAGAACGCAGGGTTGTAGATACTTGAATTGAATATTGGCTGCGGATAGGAAAAACCAGAATTCATTTTGTCTGATGCTATATAGATTAGACGATAAACGAAATCAGAGAATCCATACAATCTGTAATTGTGCATCATGAGCAGTATCCCTGATTTCGGTGCTTCGCTACCAAAGAAGTTCAAATCTGCATCAATGGGTGATATCACAGCGTTAGATATCAAAACCTTGTTCAGAATGATTGTACTGGGTCCTTCGTTTAGTGGGAAGAATAACCTCTGCCTATTTATTCTTAAAAATGCGCCACATGTGTTTGCACACTTGACCATTATTGCTCGCAATCCTCATCAGGAGCTTTACGAATATCTTCGTGATAAACTAGATGGATTTATCACTTTTGCTGATCCGGATTCACCCCCAAGCATTGATCAAGTACGAAGGACTCCAATAAACTCCAATAAACCCGAGCTTATTATCATAGATGACTACAGCAATAATAAGCTACTGCAGAAGAACCTTTTCAGTCATTATTTCACTCGAGGCAGACACTTCAAGCTAAGTACCATATTCCTTAGTCATAGCTACTTTGCCACAGATAAAATGATACGACTTAATTCAGAGTATGTAGCAATTCTTAAAGCCAATTCGAAGCGTGATTTAGCAATGGTAGTGAAGGATTTCGTTGATGAACGTTCAATCGTTCGTTACTATAACCGGGCTACCGAGAGAAAGGGTCAAATGCTTTTCATTGACTCAGTCAAGGGACAATTGCGATATAATGTTGATCATCCCATTCACATCGATGACGAATTATAAATCGACATAAGTTTTGATTTTTTTGATATACATCAAGATGGCATCGTTTGTTAAGCTTGATTCGACTAATCTCGTTCAAGATGGATACAATTCCACGTGGAAGTACTCTTTCCCAGGGTCTGCAGCTGATTTCAAAGATGTTACTTGCGCTGTTCAGTCTATCTCTATGTACAACAGCGAGTATAATGTCGATTCGCTTCAATTTTTGAATAACTCATTTAAAGTAGAAGTACCAACAGCTGCTACAGCTTCTACCATCAGTATTACTCTTGCTGACGGTATTTACACCTATGCAGATATCAACCGAAGCATTCAGACTGCTCTGGTGAATGCTGGAGCCTATTTGATTGATGCATCGGGAAATAATGTGTTCTACATTCAGCTGAGTGAAAATAGTGTATATTATGCGGCACAGTTTGATTTTAGCGCAACTCCGACAAGTCTACCTGTAGGTTTCAGTCGTCCTGCTGCTGGGCTATACAGCTCTGGTGGTACGGGCTTACCTACTACAACTCGTGTACCACGTGTTATCATCGATAACGCAGCATTTGGGAAGGTTGTTGGTCTAACGACTGGAACTTACCCTGCTTCTCCTGCTACTGTAGCAAGTGCTAAGCTATCGAACATTATTCCTCAGATTCACCCAACCTCGAGCTATATCGTGCGATGTGACATCATTAAGAATGAATACGTAGCTAGCGGTGATATCCTGAGTGCATTCGACCGCGGTGATGCTTCTGTTGGCCAGCTGATTTCGTATAAACCAAGTCAGTATGCGTGGATGAACTGTCACAATGGTTCTCCTTCTTCTCTTACGATCAGTATTTATAACCAAAACGACCAAAAGGATAAGTTCCGTGATACTTCCGTATCTATCATGCTTCTACTGCGGCCAAAAAATAAACTGACTGTATCATTTTTTTTTGTCTGATTACAGTCTAAAACTACCCCCGGTCTTTCGCTTAGCACGAACCGCAGCCATTCTAGCCTTCATCTCAGCGGACCCTTTTGCAGGCCTCTTACTTTTAGGCACCCCAACACCGTAGCGTCGTCGCACTTCACCACGTACAGATTTGATTAGTGTCTCATGCTCAGGTTTTGTAGCTCTGCTTAAAAGATACGTTTCTCCAGCATCAACAGCATATGTCAGAACCCCCTTACGTTTAGCGTATGATAGAGCATTCTTTGCAGCCTTCTTGACATCAGCTGATACTGAAACGCGACCGCCCGTCCTTCCTTTCCCCTCAACGTCATCGCTATCGTGAATACCAATACCTGTCATCGATTTAATAGCTGCACGAGCAGGAATTCCAGCCTGTGGGGCTCCGAAAGCAGTAGCTAGAGCAGGTACGGTAGCATCGGCAGCACGCGAAAGAATTCCACTGTCCTTTGCGAATTTGAAAGCCGATTTAATTCCTCCCCAAACTTTGTTCCAAATGGAACCACCTTGAGCTCGTTTGTAACCCTTCTTGACTTCGTGCTTAGTGATATCAAGTCGAACACCACGCCCAGCTCTACGTGCCTTAAGGGCCTTCTCGTGCGACGCGGGGTGAAGATGAATAACGCTGCCGCTACCCTTCAGTTCGTCAGCTGTTAGACTGAGTTTACCGGTCTTGACTGCTTTAGTCAGCTTCCGCTCTTGAACATTGCTAGAAATCGTTAATTCACGATACATGCTTATATTTTCTGAAACAAATTATTCTAGAATGGTCAAATTCAGATCTTTCATCTTTTTGAATATATTGGGTTGATTGTGCTGCTTTGAATATAACCAAAGAAGACAGAAAGGCCCGCAATAGTCACCGTATGTCCCTTGGTATTGCTTACTATTGTAACGTTTAATTCCGTATTTTCGTGGAGGCCCTTCGCCCATACTATCAAAATATTCTCCGTTGTAGACTGCCGTCCAATGTCCTACATCGAGATTTGGTGGCCTCAATAGAATTAAGTATGACCCTTTCTTTGAGAGCGGTTTTGTAATCTCACTAGATTCAAAAATATCATCAAGATGAACGCCTTATTTTCGGCGAGTTCTATAAAATCGTGATTACTCGTAATAGGCTTGATAAGGTCTGTCATAATATTTAATTTTATGAAAACTATATTGAGGGACATATAGATTCAACAATGTCTGAAACACAACTCTCCGACCAATACCTATACTAAAGCTCGCTGAAAAGCGATTCGGAGATCAAAGTATCATCCGGCAAGCGCGTGCCGTTCGTTATTGATCTAAACCAGGGTTCGTACCAGAATGGTGTTATTACGATTGACGCTACGGCTCAGCTGAACGGAAGTGAGGGATTTACTCCGCTCCGCGATGCTTACATCATGCTTCCTTACAAGGTTACTATGAAAAACGATACTACGGCTCAGACAACAGCTGCAAATCGTTTCTGTGCTACTCTAAAGTGTGGAAACTGGGACGTCATTGATTCGATGTCTTTGGAATTAAATGGCAAGACTATTGTGAGTATGGCTGACTACAAACTCTTCTGGAATAACATCCGGGCTCAAACCGGCTATAGCTCTCAGTATGTTGAGAAGCATGGAGCGGAGTCGTTCCTTTACCCCGATGCTGCTCAGTCAGTTCTATACAGTAGCGCAGTCACTTCTACTACTGGTGATGGCTATTAGAACACTACAGCATTTTCTTCTTCGTTTGCTGCGACTGGACCATCCGGTGGAGCTTCTATTGCTAGCGATGGTCTTGTAAAGCGACTGCTATCAAACCCTCCATCTGCTGGTTCTGATTTCAGCGCTTCTTGGCCTTCCCTTGGAGCTGCTGCTGTTTCTACAACCATTGCTAACCAGACCGCGCGCGGTGCCTTTGTAACTGGAGCTGCTACTGCCAATGCAATCATAGGTACGTGGAACTACATGCTTAAGATTAAGTTAGATGATCTTCACCCGATCTTGAAGGAACTTGATCTAATGGCGAATCCCCAGATCCGTCTTTGCTTCAGAGTAGACCAAGGTGTATCAGCGGTGGCTGTTGATGCTGGTAAGGGGATGAAGCTAACTTCAACTACTCTTGCATCGGGTAATACATGTCCCGTGATGGTTGCCGCCTCAAGCACTTGTAATCCAATGGCGAGTGTACTTGCAGCTTCTGCGCGTTTCAGTATCGCGTGGGGAGCTGTTGTAGACTCACTCGATCTTACTATTGATGGTACGTACATGCCTTTCACGACTGCTCAACTTTACGTACCATTCGTTCATTTAGAGAACCCCCAGGCAATTGTCTAAAACATGTGAAGAAGGTACGTTTCAACGATTGCTACGCTCAATGGTTTTACGAACGGGCTGGCACTGGTAAACAGTCAACACAACTAAACGCAGCTTTTGATCTTCAACTATCCGCTAGTGTAAAAAATGCGAAGTATGTCATTCTGCTCCCGTTTGCTGAGCAAACAAGTAGCTTTAACTCTGCCCTCGCTCAAGAATTTCAACCTTGGACTCTACACCCTGGCTCTTCGATTCGCAACTTCAATGTCCGCATCGGTTCTACGCAGTGCTTTGATATTTCTCACGATTATGACTTTCATGAGTTCACCAACGAGGTTGCCAAGATTAGTGCAATCAACGGTGATCTGACTCTTGAACTTGTCAATGGTCTACTTGACTACCAAACTTGGTCGCCAACAAACCGTGTTCTCTTTGCTGATGTTAGTCGCTTGACGGAACGTGATGTACCACATGCCATTCAGATTCAAGGTGTTAACGCTGGTTGCCAGGGTGTTAATATGCTAGTCCTCGTAATCTGTGAGCAGGAGCTGAACTATGGTCGTCTAACAGGTGATATTTTAGATTTTACAATTGCTTAAGGTAAATATTATTATACATTTCAGTTAATAATCTGTATTGTTATATAGATACCATGTCCACACAACTCTGTTTCGGCAAGCACAAAGGTTCAACCATCGGAGAGGTCTTTCTTAAGGATCCAGGCTATTGTCGCTGGCTCCGATCTCAGGAAATGCTTGCCAGTGCTCCTGATTCTGATATTGCAAAATTTCTACCGAGTAAGTTTGGTAATGAACCCGACGATGGATCGTATTTGCTAAATTTTGGAAAGTACAAGGGGAAGTCGCAAGTGTTTACACTTGATAAAGAATATTTACACTGGCTTCGATCGTGTATATTTTCTACGGAAAAAAGCTCCGAAGCTATGTGCTGCTATTGATGAATTACTTCAGAACTAATTGACTTAAATATATCGATCTTTGATCACTGTAAGTCCGTGTTTATCCTTTTTTATATTATTATTTTTGTTTACTCATTTTATCATTTGTCATCATCTAGCTGTATTGAATCTATTTAAGGTTCCTTCTAAAGTAACGGATGCCTCCTCACGTTCTCAGGTGGTCGAGCGGTTGCCCCGTTAGAAACTGCTCCTTGTACTTAGAAACGACTAGACCTATTCTCCTTGTTAAATTTAATTAAGAAAATAAACGGGCTGAGTTTTCGTCTGAATATTACTACTTTCATAACCATAAATCACGATGTGAAGGTTGTGCTTGAGTCATACAAATAAAGTGTACGGCAGCAAAGGTCAGTCTAGGATTCGGCATTGTTATGTTTTTTTGGTGGAGAAAAGAAAAAGCAGCTGTCATCTGCAAAAAATATCATTGGAGAAAATGCAATTAAATTTATAATTTTAACGATTGATTCTTGCAATGAAAAAAAAAACTAGTAAACTCATTGCGACAATTTGCATGCTTTACAGCACTGTGACCGAACTTTTCCAACCAAGGTTATATTATTTGAATTGCTTTGGTACTGATCGCAGAGAGTGCGGGTACTTCTGCACAGATCAAGGTATCGTTTGCGAAATTTGTTGCATTGATCGTTTGTAGTGCTGCTAGAAAGTGCTACTAATCTTTAAAAACTTCAAGTGATATATTTCTATCTTTGTTGCACAGCACTCAAAAACATGACTCATGCAATGAGACCAAAGTGCTTCAAAGAAATTGTAGCAGAGTTCCTGAACTTCAACGACAACCGTGAGTATAAAGTCGGAGACAGTGTTTAGCGACCAGGAGCTGCTTAGCATCCCACCCGAGGACGATAGCAGATGGATGAACTTTGGAGCGTTTGGTGAAGCGTATCCGGGTGAGGACGCAATAACCGCCTCTGCGAAGTCGGCTAGACTCGCCTATGCTAAGAAGGTATTTTTTTCATTTATGCCTCGTGCTGCTGTTCGGTGGGACCCCGTGCGAAAGAAAGGCAGCCCCACCTGGTAGGTAAAGTCATCATATGAGACCTGGACGTCACAGTCTCCGAAACCAGAAGTATTTTTAGTATTGGTAGTCACACACCCGTGAGACGCTTGGTTGACATTTTTTATTTCTAACGGAGTCCACAAAGTGTGCGAGCTCCAGCAATTCCCAATCTGCCAAGTGTGGGGCGAGTATTGTGTTGACGCTTACTTCTTCCGTCGTGCTCACTGCCCAGACATCGTACGCGACCTCTGCAAGTGAACGAGTAGCAGACTTTCACTGTTAGGATATGAGCCCAAGATTGGAGTAAGCTTCCAGAACTTACGTGAACGCTGACGATGTCGTGGACGCTACCTTCGATGTCAGACTTGGAACTCCGTCTGCGACCGCGTCGCGACGGTTGATGGCTGTATCAACGCCTGAAGCGTCAGCAGCGGCGGAACTGGTAGGTCCGCTGGTTAGTGGTGCTGGCGGGATTCCTGTCCTTCAGCCTCCACAGCCGCAGTCTGCTCCTGCGATGAGCTCACCACCTTCAACGCTCATTTTGACAGGAACTCCGGTGGTAAATGCTTCAGCGAGATTGCACGCTAATGGAGAACAACATCAAACGATACCATTGCCACCGCCTAACCTGGCGATGGATGCGGACAGAACCCCACCATAGATGACAGGAAGCTTTAACCTCTATCGCACTCAAGTTATGAACTATTTACATCGGTTTAATACTTGGGGTCTGGTCGATGGATCCGTACAGCGTCCGACTGTAAATGGGAAACTTCAACAACGCTACGACATGTTGGACCTCTTTGCGAAAGATGCGTTGCTTCGTGGTGCTAAAATTGAAGACGCTGAGCGTATGTGTGATCTTTCAACTGGCAAGGAAATGTGGGAAGATCTGGAAGCACACCATACAAAACATGAATTTTCTAATTACGTGTGGGTATTGAAGCATTTTTTCCACGCAACTTACACTCGTGAGCAAACGATGCATTCTTGGCTTCAGGAGATTCACGACACACGTCAAGCGTTGGCTAACCTATGATGATCTCACTATGGACGTGATTCGCATAGGAGTAGTGCAGACACACAGATATGTCGTGTGTCAGTTTTCTCGTATCATGGCTCCCGGGTCCCAACCCACTCTGCAGCAAGTCTTGAACACACTGAAGTCCGAGACCGAGATGGATGAGGTCGTCCGCATTGAGGAAGAAGGAAATTTGCAGATCATGCACGTGGCTAAGAAACAGAAGACGGTTGACAAATCTAGTAAACATACAGCTAGATTAAGCCCGGTGGAGCACAATCTGGTGGAGCTAAATCCAGTGAAGAAGGAAGCAAAGCCAATCCAAAATTTGGTCCTGGTAAACGAAAGAAGGGCAAGTGCTTCTATTGTGATAAAAAAGGCCATCACAAATTGAGTGTCGTGAGCTCAAATTTGATCTGAAGCACGGCAATGTAGGTACTGAAAAGGCAAAGTGTGGCAGCAATTCTGGTGATAGTTCCAGAGGATATGGGGGAAACAAAGGTGGACCTCCTTAGCCGTTACCATTGGGAATGATCGGTCGTGTTGAAAGTACTTGTGATGTGTCAAGTACTGGGCCTACATTGTTGTCGACGTCTGATTCCTCTAATTCATTATTTTATATTAGACACAGCAGCTATTACGCATATCTGCAATGACGGATCACTCATGACACAGTTCCCGCACTACGTGGAGACGAGCACGCCGCATGAATGGTGGACAGGAGATGTAATAACGGACCATTTGGTATCTCAATTGACTGTATCATTCCTATCCACACAAAAACGACGTGATGAAACTGGAGAAGCGCTTCATTGCGTTCTTACTGGAGTCTGTATTGTTGTTTGATGCCTCGTTAATCTGCAAAGTGTTAATGCAATTGAAGAGCAAGGCTGACAATGTGAGTCACGGTATCCTCAGGACGGACCTCCGAGACGGCTGTTATGGAAGGGACTGACAGCAATAGTGTTTATCAAGAGTTGACGTTACTATCGCACTCGTGGTTTGTGTAATTCACCTCAAGTTGTTGCGTCAGTTGTGGCTGGAGGTGAATCGACATTTCGGTGGCATCTTCTCTTTGGTCATGTAAAATTTTGCAGCATTGCAGCAGCTTCATCGTGATCAGATGGTTACAGGCATGAAAATATCTCCTAGTGAGCGCACTAGAGATGCGATGGGTTGCCTAAGCTGTACATGAGCGAAATCGCGAAGAATGTCATACAAGAACGTGTCTCCATGTCGATCAATGAGGTGTTGTGAGATACTGATGGTCGATGTCTGTCACTATGGCGAGGCTTCGGTTGCTGGAAACGTGATGTTTCAGCTCGCGGAGGATGAATACCTACGATACCTCTGGGGCTTCTTACTCCGTCAAAAGTCTTAATGTTCATACTATATGAAGACGTTGATCTTACAGCTAAAGCAATGTGAGCGACCTGTCAGAATCCTGGGGTCTGATCAAGGAACTGAGGTTGTAAATCAAAAGCTACAACAAGTCCTCTGAGACAATGGAGTTCGACCGGTGTATACAAATAGTATACACCCGAGGAAAACAGTATCGTGGAAAAGATGAATGGTGTAGTACTGCGATCCGTTCGCGCTCTCCTCGTAACCAGTGGACTTCCGACAAAACTATGGGGAGAGGCATTCAAGTTTGTGGTAACAATACGCAACTTTTCACCATCCAAAGCCATTGAAGGCAGCCTTACGAGTTATTTGAAGGTCGTAAATCTGATGTACCTGGTCTACGTGTGCGGGGCTGTGCTGCAGCGTATTTCGTCTCTATGCAAAGACGAAAAGGTAAACAAGATACGACAGTGAAAGAAACATTATTTCGAGGATACCCTAAATCCACGACTGGATATCGTGTCCTCGATCTTGTTACCGGACACATTGTGGTGTCACGTGCGTAAGGTTTCGCGAGCAGTGGACAGTGGCGGCTGATTATGTGGATCAGTTGCTTGAGACGTTCTACCCGAAGAAGTCTGGTGTGGTGCTACCTGTTTCATCCCGTATGCGAAACTTCCTCTTCATGACTACTCGAGCTCCTGTAGCAGCGATGGAACTGCACTGGCGTTGCATAGCTTCGATGAAGTCAATCCTATGGATGCTAGATTTGAGGCGATGTAGTGGAAGAGAAAAAAGCTAGAAAAACGGGGGAGCTTGAGCTCGATAAAAACAACACGAGTCCTGCGAAACGCAGACGAGTGGGGGAGCTGGCCCAGACTTATGATACTCCAAATTGTAACTTCACTTCTACAATTCGTGTCGATGGACATGAAGATAATACAAGATGTACAATTCATGTTGGAAAAAGCGACAACCGGGTTTGGTTGAAGTTAAACGACGTCGGAAAACACACACCAAATACCCAGTTGTTACGATTCGCAGATCGATACGTACACGTCTTCCAAACGTAAGGTTACATGGCTTTTAGCTTTCCAATTACTTTATCTCAACTACGGACAAGCTGCCCAAGTCAGTTCGTACAGCTCTTGCAGGCCCTGATGATGATGTATGGTGGCAAGCTTTGCAAACAGAGTTCTTTGATATACAAGTGAATCACACATGTATTTTAGTGAACCGTCCATCGAGCACTAAGGCGATGAGCAGTCGCTGAGTGTTTGTCATTAAAAGGAAACAAAACGGAGAGATTGTACGCTACAAAGCTCGACTTACGCTCCGGGGTTTCGAGCAAGTGATTGGCTCAGACTGCAGGGAAGTATACGTGCCGGCTGTGAGCATGGAGGCAATCCGTGTTGTCATTGTGCTCGCATTCTACTTTGACTCGGAACTTCGCCAAATTGACTTTACTACGGTATTGCTAAATGGTGAGATGGATGTCAAAGTGTATATGAAACAGCCAGAGCTGTTCGACGACGGAACTGGATGGGTGTGCCTGTTGACGAAGAGCTTATATGGCTTAAAGCAGACTCCTCTTATCTAAACCGCAACGCTGAAGAGATATCTAGTGAAGCTTGGCTTAAAACCAAGCATAATTGCAGATGGCAATTACATCAAGTGGGTTAATGACTCTCCTATCTTCTTTCAGTCTACGTTGATGATGTCGTTATTCCGGCTAAACATGGGAGTATCACGTGGCTAATTCAAATTTGAAGAGTGAATTTAAGCTAAAGGACTTGGGGGGATCAACCTCTTGCTGGTTATGAATGTAAAAGTAAAGCCGACTCGAGTAATGCTGTCCCAAGCGTCGTACATTCAACACATTGTAGAAAAGTACTGCTCGTGTGGTCCGTACTGAATAGACCCAAACGTAAAACTTGTGAGACCCAGCAAACCCTACGGACCTGACGTAAACAGGAGTGATCTATCAAATCGTAAAATCGTCGGTTCCCGACGGTATTTGGTGCGTTGTACGCGACCCGATATCGCGAACGCGGTTCTTGTCTCGAGCAGGTTTCTTGACTGTTATACAGAGGAACATTTGGACTGGCTCAGCGCGTTCTTACGTTTTCGAAGGAGACTAGTTCCTGTGAATTGGTGCAACCGAACATTTCTGCATGGTAATTTATCTATCGTTGGATATGCTGATGCTGATCTCGGCAATGATATGGAAACTCGTTGATCTGTTGCTGGCCAAGCTGTAACATATGGTGGATGTGTTGTAGCATACCAAAGTAAGCTACATCACAGTGCAGTTAACGATACGTGCAGTGGTGAGCTCACAGCAGCTAGTTGCTGTGCAGATCGAATTCGATGGCTACAGAACATTTAGTCGACCTACAAGTTCCTGTCGAGCTTCCAGCTCTCCTCTGGACGGACAATGCTGCAAACGTTTAGGTCATGACGCATTCCAGTGGACAGCACAAGTTCAAGTGTCTTGACCTGGCGATATACAAGGTTATTGACTATGTCGATGCTGGTTACATTGTGGTGAAACACATGCCGTCCAAGATCATGCCTGCTGATGCCCTAACCAAGCCATTAGGTACAGGCAAGTTTCACCAACATCGAAAGCAACTCGGTGTCGAATGCCTGTGTGCTCAAGTCGATGAAGAAACAGATGAAGAGCTAGAACAACAATCCGACCCGGATGACGCTCAAACAAGCTAAGGAAGACGTCAAGTTTCGGAGAAGTATAAGACCTGGACGACACAGTCTCAGAAACCAGAAGTATGTTTAGTATTGGTAGTCACTCGCCCGTTATATACTTGGTTGACATTTTTTATTTCTAACGGAGTCCACAAAGTGTGCGAGCTCCAGCAATTCCCAATCTGCCAAGTGTGGGGCGAGTATTGTGTTGACGCTTACTTCTTCCGTCGTGCTCACTGACGAGACATCGTACACGACCTCTGCAAGTGAGCCAGTGGCAGACGTTTGCTGTTACATCAATACAGTGAAGCGGTTTGAAGCTCAAAACTAAGGAGTGCAATAGGCCGCTCGGCAGCCGATCGAGTACGAAGAGCTCATTAAATTGCTGTAATTTGGGATAGCTTTACAGGCCAAAAGGACGTTTAAACATCGTGCTAGTAGCGTGATCACGCTGCAGTGACACATGGTCACGAGGATTGACAACATATTGCAGCTTCTGGTTGACAGCTTCACCCCCAATGTGCAGCTTCCGCGCACGTTATTGTGCCAACTGCGCCGATGCAAGAACAGTTTAGAGGAAAGAGGTGCCCGTTAGACATACCGGCCCAAACGCTCCCTCGGTATCGACGAACGCGACGTTTCCCGTCAATGTTTCATATTTAAGAATAGGCGATTGATGCGGTCACATGCATCGGTCATACCGGCTCCTCCTCCCCGAGAGCGAGGTAACTGCGATGTCATAGAGAGGGGAGAAGCTAATGGGCTCCTTTAGCGGAGCTCCCTTGGACAAAAACGTGATAGTAGCTGCATCGGCTTTATAAAAGAAAAGGCACTAACAATAGGAAGCATTTGCCAGAAGACGCAGAAAGATCCTTCTGAGAGATTCGATTATTACAGCCTCAATGGTGCGTCCGTACCGCCCTAGTGCTCTATGGGATCAAGCAACACGGTTCACTGAGCAGCGGGAGGAACCTTCAACCGATACTGATATGCAATCGCTAGGAGCAGCGCCCGAACGACAACTCGCTCGAAGGACATGTAGCCTGTGTCAGGATCCCGATTCGATTTCCAGCGTAGTAGCACCACAAGTACTTCGACCCTTTGCCAATATAGAAACCTCGTTTCCACAATACGATCAATCCGGGTCTCGTCCAAGAGAAGCCTCGGGTCTTATGCTACACAATCTAAAGCCGAACCGCGATGGCCATTCCGTAGAGCGAAGTTTCAGATTCGACACGCTATCACATGCAGCAAACAGCCCAGCCTCTAAAAATATGCAGCGGGGAGCTCAGTGCTCACAATTACAGAAAGGGAGAATAACACTAGGTAATTTGCTCAAGTTGTCCATATCCAAGACAACGACATCAATTTGGACCCACCTCCAACCGAGTACTTCATCCCTGTGTCCCCTTTTTTTGCAATACGACTCTGACAAAGCAGCCGAGGCTATTAATATATTGTATTGTTATGAAATTAAAATGGTCGCTGATATTTCTTACAACATGTTTTTAGTCGTATAATTTGTCAACACAGCTGATATCACTTTTTTGTTCAAGGGAGCTCTGCAAAGGGAGCTTCTTAACTTCTCCCGATGTCACAGAGCAAGTTTTATTGGGGAAGTTTGAATCTGCGTGTATGTGTCTTTTTGAATCTACGATGAAATGACCACTAATCCTAGCGACTCTTTCTTATATGGAAGCCCACAGGACGGAGATCGAGTTGTGGGTCGATTTCTTCTGACAATTTTAAGCAGTGAGGCATTTTACAAACTTTTCACAAGCTCATGGAAGGAAATTCAGTTACGCACAGCTTGCGTAAGGGAGCTGCAACGTATATTACACGAATTGGCTTGCCTAATGACTACATTAATCGGCGTGGAAAACGGCACATGCAGAGAAGTGTTGCTGACGTTTATATCGATAACGCACAACTGCAGTTGCAGCTACCGTGTAGACGGGGCCACAGGGCCCATGCTTCTACGTTGTCAAACATAGCATGCAAGTAGTCACTGATGACCTGCTGGCAAACCAAATTAGCACGATGATTAATACGAAGCTGGGAAGAAGCATAGCTCGAGGGACTGGCATCGATCTTTTTGGGGGCCTCGCTGATTCGGATCGACACCATTGTCTACGATATAAGTCTTGCGGAGCTCAAGCGACGAGCTGTCGCTCGTACGCTATCATCGATGGCAACGTGGATGTGATTCCTATAAAGCGCGAGTCTATAATAGTTACTGGTGTAGGTGCTTAGCTGCAACGGATTAAACGGCAAGACTGCACAACCGACGCCACGAATAGTATCCCAGTAGAGATTGCTCCATTAATTACAGTTTTTTAATTGCCAATTTTGTTTGCTTCTTACGATTTGAACATTGTTGTTTTAATAT
>NW_003303753.1:4597592-4628390 GCF_000142945.1 Phytophthora infestans T30-4
GTCGACCACTCCTCCCATGCTTCGAGCTCAAGATTATATTTACCTTCATCAGTCGTGAATCGAACAAGTGATCCCAACACACCGGGTACCCCACCGGAAAGGTCCATGATTCCCACCTGAAGTGAGGCTGTAAATGGATAACGCAGCTTCATCTCCACAAAGAAGTCACTCATCTGAAGAATTGAGAAATTTTCAGCTTTAATGGTTTCAGAAACGTTGAAGGGGCTCGAGTCATCATCGCCATGCAGCACCATATGATGATTCAGCAATTCTTAATTTCCAACCCCAAGAAACCCCACGAAGACGCTCGGCGATTGAAATTTCCACATCCGAAGAAGTCCCAGGAAGCTGGTTAACAAATCGGGGTTCTGGAACAGACGATCCATTTCATCAACGATCAGACACAACTTCGATTTCTCGCGACCAGCGTACGTTGTAACTAACATCAACAGCGAAGTGGAATCATGACACTCGCTTTCCGCGTCGGCCATTTTCCCTATGTAACTCCAGAAGCTGACGGCGTTACGTGCCATCTCTTTAGAAACTTCGAAATACACCAATATGATGTTCGAATGTCCACCAAACAGCCTTTCAGTTCCACGAGCAATTGTGCTTTTCCCGAATTGATGAGGGCCATATAGCATATAAATTGGACGATCATTTCCTGAAAAGCCATGTCGAATTCGTTTAAAAGCCTCGATAGTGTCCAAAGGAACGGAGTAGTCGTCTTCCCTCAGTGGTCTAGTGGATGTAATGTATTTCTGGATCTTCTGTTTCTTGGATAAAGGCTCATCCTGCTTGGAGTCATTCATCTCCGCAAATCGTTGACTCAGCGCACAAGGCCGGTTTTTCTTCACCTTCACCAAAATGTGAATTTGATTAGAAGAAGGTTGACCCATTCTGTTCTCCGTAAATAACCAGTTCTTTAAAGTCTTCGTCGCCTCTACAGCTTTCCCACTAGTCACGTCCAGAATCGAGTTGGGAATTCTCCCATCCTCTGAGACCTCGCTCTCAGCTTCCAACCACTTTCCATCACTCGTCTTAGCCACAAAAAGTTGCACCTCCCTCTCGCCAACGTCCTTCAAGCTCTTTGGGTGCGCATCTAGAATCGCCTTCTTTAACTTGCCCACTGAGACGCCCTCGTCCAGTTTCACCATGAACGTACTGTCCGCCTCTCCAACGATCACACAAAAAAACACCAGCATCTAATGGCAGAATCTGAAATGATTTCTTAAGCCAACATTTATTGCAAAGTTTATAACTTTTTCAAAATTGATTTGTATCGACAGGTATCATCGATTTTATTGGAAGCTTATGTTTATCGGAATCGACCCGAGACTATCGTCATAAGACAAAGAACGTATGTATGTACGGAAAACATTGTGTGTGCATTAAAAGGATGGCACGGCCATCATTTCGATCTTTCGTCCCCAAGCGGCTTGCCGCGAGATAGCGATTTTAGGATTTTGGCCTTAAAATTTGCAAAGGAAAAACGTTATGAATCCGACAAATACTGCGCATTGCAACGGAGTGTGCTCGATCGTAGTCCTAACAAGCCGGGAAAATAGCTGCAGTGCTCGGTAGTTGTGGACATAGAGGAATACATCCTATCCTTCACAGTTTTTGCCAATGAGGGCGATCCATCAAATCGTTTTCTGTACGTCGAGTCTACTCATTTTTTGTCGTAATTTATTCCTTCTTCTTGTATAGCAACCAAATACTAGCTGTGAAGCTCTCGCTGCATCGATGTCCAGCTGTGTGGGCGCTGGAGTAAAGCGCTCACATTATCTCCAGATTTCTTGGTCCTTCAGGCTGTTTGCCATTTGACGAAGCCTGTTACTTTGGGTCGATTGACGTTCTCGACTGGATTTGGAGCGTGAGTCCCAGTTCTGCTGCCGAGAGGACCAGCAATTGGTCACTTGTAAACTTTCTTCGTTCCGATCTGCATAACCATCGCTGGCAGTTTGCCAGCTCGCTAATTGCCGCTGCTTCTCGAGGCGACTTGTCCGTTGTGAAGTGGCTGTTTGGTCATTTTCGAATTGCACAGTCCCTATCGACCGGGCTGATTGCATTAAAGCCCAAGGGCCTCTCGTTGTGCTGCAATATTTGTGGCAGCATAGAGAAACAAACCAAACTGAACGACATCACACGAAGTGCACTGTAAAATTAACGAATAGTGGAAACGATATTGAGTGGGGATATGAAGTAATGCAGAAAGCTGTCGAGAATGGCCAGATACGGCAGTGTCTGGATGGTCTTGGTGATGCTGATCGGATCTCCGCTCTTCAGTGTGCGCTGGAAATTGGTGACTTGAAGCTTGCACAATCATTAGTCCCCCTGGGCCAGTGCATGTTAGACTTTGCAACAGGTAGTTCACACGTGAAAGCTCTCGAATTATTACTGGATGGTGGGTATATGGCACGAGACAGTGAACTTGCTGCGTCAGCTCTACCAGCATTGGCTACTCAAGGTCCTTTGGAGCTCATTCAACAGATTGTGCTACTGCATTCCCCACTGCCAGAACGCCAAGATATCTGGTTAGACAGGTGGCGTATCGCGTTGAGCAATGCATGTGCGCGTGGGGACCTTCCGATCCTTCAGTGGTTTGCTAAGCACCCGCTGGGGGGTGAAGCATACGAAATGAGATCACAAGAAGGTGTTTCCCTCCTTAAGATTGCTGCCGAACACGACCATGCTCTCGTGATACAGTTTCGTTACGAACAAGGTTGGACTGATGGATACGAAGTCGCTATGACGAAAGCTGTCAAGAAGAATAACTTGGCTTCAGTGAAATGGCTACTTCGACATTTTTGGCCAGAAGGACGCGTGTACAAAACTCCAGCCTGGGTAGTATCTCGACTGATCAGCGATGGACATTTGAAGATGATTCGTTATTTGCATAATTTGGACCCAATGATTTTGAATCGCGCGAGGGGAACTATTCACAAGCCAAACCGTGAACATGACATTGATTGGTATCGCGAAGATAATGCAACATACTGGGCTGCGAGAAGTGGCAATTTGGAGACACTCAAGTGGGTCCAAGCCAATGTCAAACAAAAAGTCTCCGCCGAATCCCTAAATACCGCTGCACAGCATGGACATCTGAAAGTGCTTAAATGGCTTCATATCTATTACCCAAAAACGAACACCAAAAGTGCACTGATTTGGGCCGCAAAATACAATCATCTCGAAGTCGTGCAATGGCTGCACTCAAGTTGGGTGGAGGGGTGCGATAAAGAAGTGATGCGCCAGGCAGCAAACCATGGCAGCTTTGCCACTGTTAAGTGGCTGTACGCGAATTGCCCTGAGTCACGTACACCGCTCGCAATTGACGAAGCTATTGAAAATTGCCATGTCGACATCGTGTGCTGGTTGCAATTGCGCTTTCCCAATTTCAAAATCGGAGAAAGTACCCGCCGATATGAAGCTTCTCGCCATCTTTTTTCGAAGCATTACTTTATCTTCACACTCAGCACAAGTACGTGTTTACATCGAAGTTTCGTAAAGGGCTCCGAGCGCATCTGTCATGTTTTTCATGTTGGAATCTTAAACAAGTATCAAATTGGTTGGATGAAAATTACCCTGCTAACGCCTAGCTGGTGGAATCAATACTTCCATTTTATTTGAAATTACAGAAGCTAAATACTTTGCTTGCCTTGAAAATACCAGAAATCTATCTGCTACTTGAAGTAGAACATTGCTGACTGTCCGTGCGTACCTATCTTTGACATGCCAGTCTCTCGCACGGTGCTGTGCTGGCGTACTATTCTGCGTCTCTTGCGTAAATTGAAAGCGGTTCGTGTTGGCGGTGGCGAAGGGGGTTGTAAACTATTGACTGCGGGTGATCATGAGGTGTCGTAGGCTGACTCAGAGTCGGAAACGTTCCAGATCGGGTTGTATTCGCTACATTAGGCACCTTCTCGATCGTCTTGGAGGCTTGGTGCCATTTCTTGGTGATCTTGACGTTCTTCATCGTCCGCGTGATGACATCTTGTTGGTGGCAGATACTATCGATATGACTTACATTTCATCATATTGTGACCCAGCGACTTCCTGTTCTTGAAAACATGTAAGCTGATTTTAACATTCCGGTTAAAAAACACGTTTAGCTTTAGGGTCATTTCCGTCAAACTTGCCCTTGGAGTTTTGGCCACGGTTTTATTTTAGCACAGCTCCGCTGATTCTTGTGGTGTCTGTCTTCGTCTTCTGTCACACAAGAAACTTCGTCAACAGCGAACAGACGATTCTATGAGTGTTGGTCACGATAAATAGATTGAATAAAAAGTGAGCTCCTCTTACATCTTATATCCTTTTAAAACTAATGACAATCTTTGTTTCTACCTTGATATTGCTACCTGTATTATTAGATACCCTGTAGAAAAAGTAGTTTTGCCGTTTTGCGATGCACGCTCGAGCAGTTGCGTCTCGCTCTCGCACTTGCCAACATGGCAACACTTGCGGACGTCGGGCTGGTGGCCTTGCGCCGCCAGGTACACGCCGAATACGCCTCCCCAGCTCCCCTTGAGAGATTCGAGCGCCTACCCGACGAGGTGGAGAAGGGCAACGTCGAGTATAAGCAGCAACTGCTGGAGCCGTCACCCGACCGTCTACGCCAACTGACAACACAGATGCATTGGCGTCTTAACGAAGGCAGAGGTACCGCCTTCTACGAGGTTGGTGTAAAGGAAAATGGAGAGGTACTAGGCCTCGCAGAGGACGTCATGCTGCGCTCCCTGGGGACACTAGCGCGGTAGGGAGTGTGTACTCATCTTCACATGGCTACAAAACGTTGAAGTGGCCAATGTAGCCATATACTAATACTTGCCTATTACGGACATTAGCATGTGCCGTGTGGTTAATGCAGAGATGTCGCTGTCAAGATTCCGTGCGGGACGTGATGCTAGCCACAAGGCAGTCAGGATCCAGGTCACGAGGGTGCTGCAACACAACGCCACTAAGAGACTTCGAGTATCTTTGATCGGAGATTTTGAGAGCGGCAAGTCAACGCTGGTGGGGGTACTGACACGCGGATGTCTGGACGACGGAGCTGGTCTAGCCAGGATGCAGGTGTGTCGCCATCGTCACGAGCTTGAAAATGGGTGCACTTCTAGTGTCAGCGAGCACACGATCGCTGTGGCTGCAGATGGACACTTCCGTTGTACTGAGCTCCCCACTTGCAACTTTGGCGACAATGACGAAGATACAGAGACGGAAAAGCCCAGAAAACAACAGGAAAGCTTTATCACTCTAAGTGACCTAGCAGGACACAAGAAATACCTGAAGAGTACAGCGTCAGGACTGGCAGGACAGTTCCCAGACTATGCCATGCTTGTGGTCGACGCTGTCCGTGGCGTCCGAGACATGACACGTGAACATCTCAAAATCGCTACTGCACTTAATGTAGCCATCTTCGTGGTAGTAACCAAGACGGATCTCGTGACGGACGAGCGGATACAGCAGTGTCTCGTCGAGGTCGCAGACCTCCTGAAGGCGTTTTGTCCTTGTCAACGACTTCTTTTGGCGCCAACAAACATGGATACATTACAGGACGACCCTTTGAAACTTAGTACAGTACCGGTTTTCCAGATCTCGAACGTAGACGGCATTGGTCTGGACGTGTTGCAAGCGTATCTGGCCATGCTGGAGCCGGAGCGCTTGTGGGCTACTAAAGCCAAGACGCCAGCGGAGTTCCAGGTTACTCAAGCGTACGATATTGAAGATGCAGGCACCACTGTGACTGGACTTGTCCATGCTGGCACGCTGTGCGTGGGGGAGCAGATGCTGCTCGGACCTGATGCTGATGGTCAGTTTTGCGAGGTAGCAGTCGAGAGCATTGAAGTGCAACACAAGGCAGCACAAAGTCTAAGCGCTGGTGAGACTGGAGCTGTGCTGATTCGCTTTCTGGCCACTGCTCCGCCTCTCCATCGTCTCAGAAAAGGCACCATGCTCGTACATCCGAGTGTTCGACCGATGGCTACACGTCAATTTGACGCCGAGTTGCACTTTTTACCGGATGCACGCGCGTTTCGCGAGAACTTCGAGGCCGTAATTCATACAGGTCAAGTACGACAAATGGCCAAGATCGTGCGACTGACTAGCTCCAGTCCAACCAAACTGCAGCCTGCTACTACAATGTGCCGCTTCGAGTTCATGTACTGGCCGGAATATATCCGTCCAGACTTGCCACTAGTACTACGTGAAGGGAAAACGCAAGCTGTGGGTCGGGTAGTGCGCGCTGTGCCTATTTTCCACAAGGAACAGCAAGTAACTCGAGTGCCATCCTGCTAAAACGTCACTATTAATACTTCGCAGCACTTTCAAGCAAGAGAGAGTAGTATGCAAGCAAGAGAGAGTAAAAAGAAATGCAATTTTTTTCACCTACTTAAATGCATGTGTAGCCATTTACAGATGTTGCTGCAGCCATTTTCGTTGCCTATAAAAAGCTATTCATGTAGTTGAAGGAGGTTATTTAAGCCATCAACTTCTTGCCAGAAGACGATTACAACGTGAGTATTACGATGGCATCCGTGGAGGTGCGCTCTAAAGCCAACCACGACACTACAAACACGAGCAAGATGCACTTAGATCTTGAAGAAAGTACCACTGGAGACCGCAAACAGGACGATAAAGAGCCCAAGAAGACGAAGGTCCGAAAGCGACGTGGACCGGGAGCTCAGGCAATTGAAGAAGTGTTTGCAACGCTGAGCAATGCTCGGTCGTCGGGGCTCAATCCTCCTCCAGAGCGTATCATACTGACACCTCGATCAGCAGAAGCTTGTTTACGCTGTGGAGTGAATCCGGAAACCCTCAAAATCCGCGACTTGGATTCCTTTTAGATCCAGACGTCACGACTGCCGTACAGCGTATGCGCCACGGAGCGTATTCACTACGCAGACACGAGGAGATGCAGACTCTACGAGCTGAAAAGTGGAAGCTGCTCGAGGCGGAGGATTGAGGCGGCGTCATCCCGTCGCGTCTTGTAGCCATTTCAGGCCCCAAACGAGGTTCTCATAGTGCCAACGGGCTAACGTCAAGCTCCTCGAGCTCGTCGGCCACGAAGAATTCCTCGTCCCTGCTGAATATCGAGCGACAACGACTCGAAAAAGTCCGACAACGACAAGAACGCGAGCTGGAACAAATGCTCGAGTTCGAGATGAAGATGAACCGACTGCAACAAGAAGCAGCCGACAAGATGGAGCGCGAGAAGCGACAGCACGAAGCCATGGAGCGTTCTCGTGTACGCTTCGCGCAGGAGTTGGCAGCCGAGAAACGAGCTCGAGAGATCAGGAAGAAAGCGCAACTGGATGCCGAAGAAGAGCGACGCAAGGAGATGGCTACACAGTTGGCTGCTCGCGACCGCGCGCTGGCCGAAGAAAAGGCTCGACAAGATAAAGTACGTCGCCTGGAAGCCAGAGAGCGAGAGGAAGAGCGAAAGATAAAGGCGGAAGAGCACCGAGCTCAGACCGAAGCTCTACTTCGAGCTCAGCAGACGGAGATCCAGACAAGACTCAAGGAGCTCGACTTGGCCGAGAAAGCTCGTGAGGAAATGGTGGAGCTGCAGAGAGCCGAACGGGCGACGGCGATGGATGCAAGACGTCGGGAAGTGACGCAACGGATCCAAAAGAATCTTCGTGCGTCGAAGAAGTTGGAGGCGCAACGAAAGCGAGAGATTCAACGTAAACAAGCTGCTAGTGAGGCGGTTCGACGAGCTCATGAGGAAGAGGAGCAACGTTCACGAGAGCTGCAGACACAGCAGCAGTTGGCGTTGGAGAAGAAACGGCAGTTGGTGCTGGAGGAGACTCGACGAGAAGAAGCTCGGAGGAGACAAGAGCTGCTGGAACGTCAACGGGAAACCGAGCGCAATGTGCAACAAGTGCAGAGAAGCCAGGAACAGCAACGAGCTCTGCGGAGTGAGTACCGGAAGCTGCAGGCACAACTCAAGGCGGATAAGGTGGAGCGGATGAAGAGGGTGCAAGAGTATCAACGACTGGAGATGCTGCGGAGACTAGAGGACACGGAGGCACGTACGCAGCACATGCTGAACGAGAAGGAATCGCTCGTGACGCGTCGTAAACAGCTCGCCATTCAGACCAAGATCCAGCGAGATCCCATCATGCGGACGATGGAGAACGTCAAGATCACCAAGAAATGGCATCAAGCCTCCAAGACGATCGGGAAGGTGCTCAACGGAGGGAATACGAACCGATCTGGGGGCTCAGCGAACGTTTCCGAGCGACCGAAATCGAGTTCCGGTATTGTCGGGAGACAGACGTCCCTGCCGACTCTGAGTCAGCCTACGACGCCTCATGACCACCCGCAGTCAAAGGTTTTCCAGCCTCCTTCGCCACCGCCGACACGAACCGCGTTCAAGTTCTCAAAGGAGACGCAACAGACGCAGAACGGTGCAACAGGGAGCGGTACGGCAGCACAACCTTACTTCTCACCGTACGATGCGGCTTTTGAGGCTGGTCTGTCCAAGAAGGACAAGACATGCACATCAGCAGTCTTCTAGTGGATTATTTTTCAGACAAGCAAAGTATTTAGCTTCTGTAATTTCAAATAAAATGGAAGTATTGATTCCACGAGCTAGGCGTTAGCAGGGTAATTTTCATCCAACCAATTCGATACTTGTTTAAGATTCCAACATGAAAAACATGACAGATGCGCTCGGAGCTTTCTTTGAAACTTTGATGTAAACACGTATTTGTGCTGAGTGTGAAGATAGAGTAGTGCTTCGAAAAAAGATGACGAGGTCGTGATGGTGTAGAGCAAAATAATACATGTTTTTGCTTTTCAACGGTGTTCGTTTAAATTGTTTTTTCGATTTTTAATAAACTGTTGGGTCGTTTTAATTTTGACCAATCGCAGGTGATACCACGAAAGAAGTCGAGTTTTTTTGTCTTGTTGGCCTTTCTAAAAATGACTTGAAAATGCATGTCTACGGGGGGTTGAGTTTCACCGTCGTTGTCTGTATATGTACGGAAAACCCCTTGTGTGTGCATTAAAATGATGGCACGGCCATCATTTCGATCTTTCGTCCCCAAGCGGCTTGCCGATTTTGGTATTAAAATTTGCAAAGGAAAAACGTTATGAATCCGACAAAAGCTGCGCATTGCAACTCCCCATTCACGATCGTAGTCCTAACAAGCCGGAAAAATAGCTGCAGTGCTCGGTAGTTGTGGACATAGAGGAATACATCCTATCCTTCACAGTTTTTTGCCAATGAGGGCGATCCATCAAATCGTTTTCTGTATGTCGAGTCGATTGATTTATTTGTCGTAATTTATTTCTTTTTCTTCTATAGCAATCAAATGCTAGCTGTGAAGCTCTCGCTGCATCGGAGTCCAGCTGTGTGGGCGCTGGAGCAAAGCGCTCACATTATCTCCAGATTTCTTGGTCCTTCAGGCTGTTTGCCATTTGACGAAGCCTGTTATTTTGGGTCCATTGACGTTCTCGACTGGATTTGGAGCGTGAGTCCCAGTTCTGCTGCCGAGAGGACCAGCAATTGGTCACTTGTAAATTTCCTTCGTTCCGATCTGCATTACCATCGCTGGCAGTTTGCCAGTTCGCTAATTGCCGCTGCTTCTCGAGGCGACTTGTCCGCTGTGAAGTGGCTGTTTGATCATTTTTCGAATTGCACATTCCCTATCGACCGGGCTGATTGCGTTAAAGCCCAAGGGCATCTCGTTGTGCTGCAATATTTGTGGCAGCATAGAGAAACAAACCAAACTGAACGACATCACACGAAGTGCACTGTAAGGTTAACAAATAGTGGAAATTATATTGAGTGGGGATATGAAGTAATGCAGAAAGCTGTCGAGAATGGCCAGATACGGCAGTGTCTGGATGGTCTTGGTGACGCCGATCGGATCTCCGCTCTTCGGTGTGCGCTGGAAATTGGTGACTTGAAGCTTGCACAATCATTAGTCTCCCCAGACCAGTGCATGTTAGACTTTGCAACAGGTAGTTCACACGTGAAAGCTCTCGAATTATTACTGGATGGTAGGTATATGGCACGAGACAGTGAACTTGCTGCGTCAGCTCTACCAGCATTGGCTACTCAAGGTCCTTTGGAGCTCATTCAACAGATTGTGCTACTGCATTCCCCACTGCCAGAACGCCAAGATATCTGGTTAGACAGGTGGCGTATCGCGTTGAGCAATGCATGTGCGCGTGGGGACCTTCCGATCCTTCAGTGGTTTGCTAAGCACCCGCTGGGGGGTGAAGCATACGAAATGAGATCACAAGAAGGTGTTTCCCTCCTTAAGATTGCTGGCGAACACGACCACGCTCTCGTGATACAGTTTCGTTACGAACAAGGTTGGACTGATGGATACGAAGTCGCTATGACGAAAGCTGTCAAGAAGAATAACTTGGCTTCAGTGAAATGGCTACTTCGACATTTTTGGCCAGAAGGACGCGTGTACAAAACTCCAGCCTGGGTAGTATCTTGACTGATCAGCGATGGACATTTGAAGATGTTACGTTATTTGCATGATTTGGACCCAATGATTTTGAATCGCGCGAGGGTAACTGTTCACAAGCCAAACCGTGAATATGACATTGATTGGTATCGCGAAGATAATGCAACATACTGGGCTGCGAGAAATGGCAATTTGGAGACACTCAAGTGGGTCCAAGCCAATGTCAAACAAAAAGTCTCCGCCGAATCCCTAAATACCGCTGCACTGCATGGACATCTGGAAGTGCTAAAATGGCTTCATACCCATTACCCAAAAGCGATCACCAAAAGTGCACTGATTTGGGCCGCAAATAATAATCATCTCGAAGTCGTGCAATGGCTGCACTCAAATTGGGCGGAGGAGTGCGATAAAGAAGTGATGCGCCAGGCAGCAAACCATGGCAGCTTTGCCACTGTTAAGTGGCTGTACGCGAATTGCCCTGAGTCACGTGCACCGCTCGCAATTGACGAAGCTATTGAAAATTGCCATGTCGACATCGTGTGCTGGTTGCAATCGCGCTTTCCCGATTTCAAAATCGGAAGCAGCAATCCGAGAAATAACCCACCAATATATAGCTTACAGGGTGTTTTGGGATTGCTTTTTCAAAGCTTTTAATAACACATTCCGTAGATATGTTTTCCCACGCTCTAATTGTGCGTGTTACGGCAGCCAGACGCTTTTCCTTCGCGGTTCTTGTAACTGCCACCTTCTCTCGTAGCCATTCAGCTGTCAACTTTTTCTTGAGTGGCCCCATAACGCCCACGTCAAGGGGCTGACTCACAGAGGTGCTGTTAGCAGGCACGGGGACCACAATTGCAGAGGTCTTTTCCGCCACAACGCTCTGACCGGCTTCGGAAATATGCGAGTCAAAATTGTCCAGCAAGAGGATTGACGGGGCATCAATCTCGTACTTTAGCAAGTTCAAAACGTACGTTTGCCACACTGTGGCGTCCATCCAGCCATTTTCTTGGACGGTGTACACGTGGCCTGCAGGATACGTCGGAAGTTCATCCGTCTCCACAGTCCCGCCCGGCATTCCTCGTAGTATAAACAGTATTGGTAGTTTTTTCCCTAAAATATAAATAAGTTAGTTTAAATATAATAAAATCATTAAATCAATAAACAAAACTTACCATCCGCTCTAATGGTGAGAACTGCAGTGAGTCTACCAGAGTTTTTCTGCGTGTGCTTCACTTTAGCGGAGCCACGACGGCCTTTGAGGGCCCAAATCTTGTGGGGTGGGGTGTCAAAATATATTGCTGTCTCGTCGACATTGTATATGGCGGATTGCTGGAAGTGAGAATGCTGTTTCCAAAACTCTATGGCAAAGTTCAAATGGATTTCTGTAGTGCATCTTCATCCTTTTTAGTAAATTGCGGTTTCTAAACAGAAAAACCATGGCTATAACATTAAGAAAAATATGTAAGCAATACATATTGATTATAAACACACATAAAATAGGATAATTGCTAAAACGTTTGATTAAACCAACATATTGGAAAACGAGATGCTTACCGAGCTGCAAATCGCTGGCACATACGCATCAACGCGCTCAATGCGCGCTCAGGAGATGGTTTATCGGCTAAATACTGCTCCAGCCAAGCCCCCTGCTCCATCTTCATATACTCGATCATGCCTACAAATACTATATATACACGTTAGAATCTGCAATAAATAATATAACAAAACAAATTTACCTCTTCATCCCGACGGACGTCTTTCATGAAGGTGACCAATTCGTGCTCAAATGTGATTTTAGTCTTTGCGCCTTGTCCTTTTGTCGTTCTGCTAGTTTGAGGTCCCTTAAACTCAAACAGCAGCTTTGCCTTCTTTCTCCAGCCCTTCAACGTACCTAATGGAATATTAAGCACCCGAGCGGTAGACTTACATCCCTCCAGAGCCACCCGCTCGAGCGCTTCCCGTCTCTGCTTGACGGTGTAGCTGTTCTGCCGACGACGTTCGTCCATCACTTCGCAGAAACAGCAATAGCGTGATTGTTTAAACGGCGCCAGCATGGCGTGCTGTCCAGCAATATATTTGAAAGTATATTATTGGCTAAAATTACAAATAACATTTTTACTTGAGTTTAAAGTTGCACTGTAAGGGGGGTCGAGTTTTTGTGGGGGGTTGAGTTTCACCGTCGTTGTCTGTATACGTTCTTTGTCTTGTGACGATAGTCTCGGGTCGATTCCGATAAACATCCAACAAATTATTACTGCATTCAAAATAGGCCAATGTCAAATTGTAAGCTTCCAATAAAATCGATGATACCTGTCGATACAAATCAATTTTAAAAAAGTTATCAACTTTACAATGAATTTTGGTTTAAGAAATCATTTACGATTCTGCCACAAGATGCTGGTGTTTTTTTGTGTGATCGTTGGAGAGGCGGACAGTACGTTCATGGTGAAACTGGACGAGGGCGTCTCAGTGGGCAAGTTAAAGAAGGCGATTCTAGATGCACACCCAAAGAGCTCGAAGGACGTTGACGAGAGGGAGGTGCAGCTTTTCGTGGCCAAGACGAGTGACGGAAAGTGGTTGGAAGCTGAGAGCGAGGTCTCAGAGGAACTCGGAAGTGGGAGAATTCCTAACTCGATTCTAGACGTGACTAGTGGGAAAGCTGTAGAGGCGACGAAGACTTTAAAGAACTGGTTATTTACGGAGAACAGAATGGGTCAACCTTCTTCTAATCAAATTCACATTTTGGTAAAGGTGAAGAAAAACCGGCCTTGTGCGCTGGGTCAACGATCTGCGGAGATGAACGACTCCAAGCAGGATGAGCCTTTATCCAAGAAACAGAAGATCCAGAAATACATTACATTCACTGGACCACTGGGGGAAGACGACTACTCCGTTCCTTTGGACACTATCGAAGCTTTTAAACGAATTCGACATGGCTTTTCAGGAAATGATCGTCCAATTTATATGCTATATGGCCCTCGTCAATTCGGGAAAAGCACGATTGCTCGCGGCATTGAAATGTTGTTTTGCGGACATCCGAACATCATATCCGTGTATTTCGAAGTTTCTAAAGAGATGGCACGTAACGCCGTCAGGTTCTGGAGCTACTTAGGGAAAATGGTTGACGCGGAAAGCGAGTGTCATGATTCGACTTCGCTGTTGATGCAAGTTACAACGTACGCAGGTCGCGAGAAAAAGAAGTTGTGTCTGATCGTGGATGAAATGGATCGTTTGTTTCAGAACCCCGATTTGTTAACCAGCTTCCTGGGACTTCTTCGGATGTGGAAATTTCAATCGCCGAGCGTCTTCCTGGGGTTTCTTGGGGTTGGAAATTACGAGCTGCTAAATCATAACATGGTGTATCGCGGCGATGATGACTCAAGCCCCTTCAATGTTTCTGAAACGATTAAAGCTGAAAAATTATCAATTCTTCAGATGAGTGACTTCTTTATGGAGATGAAGCCGCGTATCCATTTACAGCCTCACTTGTGGTGGGAATCATGGACCTTTCCGGTGGGGTGCCCGGTGTGCTGGGATCACTTGTTCGATTCACGGCTGATGAAGGTAAATATAATCTTGAGCTCGAAGCATGGGAGAAGTGGTTCTCTGGATTGCTGTTTCCCATGTACCTGAAAGAGTACAATCGAAGCTATTATCGTATTCTTCAAGATCTATACAAGCTGGATGACACCGAGTGGTGGATTCTTGAACAGGTGCTTGAGGGAAAGGACAGTGTCAAGGCAAGGAATCCAGATCGCTTGCTCCATATGGGAGTTGTGGTAAGAATAAGAGGCACTGATGAGGTGGCCATTGTCTCGCCGATGATGAAGCGATTGTGTCTCGAAGTGCTATCCAAACAAGATATTCGTGAGCCATGTGATAATTCGCAGAGTTTTAATTGATAAATAGAGGGGTTGCTAGTCTGAAAACGTTGTTACGCTCTTCATTTTTCTTCCGGTTATATGATGCCGATTTTTTTAAGCTGTGTGGCACCGTGATTTAGTCGCTTGCTTATTCTGTAAAAATGTACAATAATTTTCCAATGCCAAACCAGCTTAATCTAATGAGAATTTAGAACATTTTTACACATTTTTCTGTAGGACACTTCAGCGACCCTCACTCACAAAAATGAAAGCACTTTATGTACCTCACACCATTTCAATCTTTCAGTATTATTCCCGCCAATCATTTTCGATTCCGCATCCCAAAAGCATGGCAACCCGTGTAACACCGGAGCTGCTGGGCGCGTTGCAGCACGCACCCGAGCGCATCCGCAACATCTGCATCCTCGCGCATGTGGACCACGGCAAGACGACGCTCAGTGACAGCCTCGTGTCTGCCAACGGCATCATCTCGGAGCGACTGGCTGGCAAGGTAAGCGAAAGTGTAAACTGTATCCCAAGTGTACCCCTAAAATGTACCCATGTGGTAACAGGTGCGATATCTGGACAACACGGAGGAGGAACAAGTGCGTGGCATCACCATGAAGTCCAGCGCTATCTCCTTAGTGTACGAACCCGAGCTTACAGCCGACAAAGACCCGGAAGCGCCGTATCTCATCAATCTCGTGGACTCTCCAGGCCATGTGGACTTTTCCTTCGATGTATCCACTGCAGTTCGACTCTGTGACGGCGCCTTGGTGCTTATTGACGCAGTAGAAGGAGTATGCGCGCAAACACACGCTGTTATCCGTCAAGCTTGGAAGGAAGGCATCCGTCCATGTCTAGTTATTAACAAGATGGATCGTCTGATCTTCGAGCTGCAATTCTCGCCCATAGAAGCTTATCAGAGACTCAATCGCATCTTAGAACAGGCCAACGCAGTACTGAGCTCCATGATCAGGATGGATGTACTCGAGAAGTACGACCAAGAGGCTTCTATTGGAGACGAGAACGGTACAATCGATGCAGACACCGATGACGAGGTGATTTCCAACGAGACGGAGCAATTAGAGAACGAAATGCTGTTCTCTCCATCGAACAGTAACGTTATCTTTGCTAGTGCTACCGACGGCTGGGCCTTTGGTATCGGATACTTTGCAGCTTTGTATGCGAAGAAATTAGAGCTGCCTGTACGTGTGATGCGCCAAGCATTGTGGGGCGAGTACTACTACAACCACAAGAGCAAGAAGATCGTGAGCAAACCGCCCACGTCTAGTAGCCAGACGATGTTCTGTTCGTTCATTCTCGACTTGATCTGGACGACGTATACGACGATGACGAAGCCGGTGCAGTCGGATGCGGACTTGGACGTTTTACGGAAACTCACACGACAACTTCGGATTGCCAAGCTGGTTTCGGATCGTGATCTGAAGCAGACGGACCGGAAGAACGCGACTCAAGCGGTGATGAGGAAGTGGCTGCCGTTGTCTACGACCGTGTTGAAGATGGTGACGCGCGTTCTACCGAGTCCAGTGGCTGCTCAAGTAAAACGCGCCGACAAGTTGTGTACGATCTCGTCCGACAAATCGCTTCAAGTCTTCCGGTCTTTGCAATCCTGTCAGACTTCGGATGATGCGCCGCTTGTTATTTACATTTGCAAGGTCATTTCAGTGGAGGCCAATGTGTTATCGGATTATCACCAGTCCGGACTGGCTGCTACAGACGAGGTCTATGTCGGCGTGGGTCGGGTGTACTCTGGTGTGCTTCGAGAAGGCCAGCCGGTGTATGTGATGGATCCCAAGTTCCAAGGCGTATCTGGAGACGTGGATGTGGATACAGTGGACTTGAATACGGTGAAACACGTCACACGTATTGACAGCGGGGTGGTGAAGCCGTACATGATGATGGGACGTGATCTACACAAGCTGGATCGTGTTCCTGCTGGTAATATCATCGGTATTGTCGGTCTTCAGGAACATGTTTTGAAGACGGCGACGTTGTCGTCAACCCTGGCGTGTCCTTCGTTGACGAAGATGCCGTATCAAGCCAAGCCGATTGTCCGTGTGGCCGTGGAACCTGAAGATCCGCGCCACTTTGGCGCTCTGGAAGCTGGTCTACAGCGTTTGTATCGATCTGATCCTACCGTCGAAGTCCACGTGCAGGAGACTGGCGAACATGTTATTGTTGCACTGGGAGAGTTTCACTTGGAACGATGTATCAAGGATTTGAAGGATCGCTTTGCAAAAGTCGCAGTGCAAGTCTCTGAGCCTTTGGTGGGGTTTCGGGAAAGTATCGTGAACGGAACGATCTCTTCGTTCCAGGAGCACATCGTGTTCAAAGACCTTCTCAATCCCGATACAAGCAAGGAGGACGCTCTTGATAAAGACGAGCACTACGCTGATACGCAAGATCCGAAACGTGCGTTGGGAACAACTCCGGATGGCACGCTGACTCTAAAGCTGCGTGCACTTCCATTGCCTCTTGACACTGCAAAGCTATTGGAAGAAAATGCGCCACTGTTGAAACGTATCACACACACCAAGAAATCCACAGACGAGACAGAAACCAAGGAATTTGACCTGGAATTGGAAGCTGCTGCACAGGATATCGCGGCTTTCCAGAAAAAATTGGAGAAATCGCTCCAATTGAGTGACCACAGCTTGTTAAAGTCGCTACCAATGCACCAGATTTGGAGCTGTGGCCCTCGACGAGTAGGTCCAAACATGTTGATCAACAACATTCCAGGATACCATTCGACTGGCTGCCTATTCCCGTCGAACGCAACACAAGTTGAAGACTCAGAGAAAGCAGAGCAGATCCGGAAACTGGAGAACAGCATCGTGACGGGCTTCCAGATGGCCTCCTCGGCTGGACCTTTGTGTGATGAACCGGTATGGGGCGTCGCGTTCATCGTTGAAGACGTCGTTTTCCATGAGAAAAGCGACGATGTGTCAGATGAAGAGGCGAGCAAGTACGGACCGCTTAGCGGACAGGTAATCTCCACTATGCGGACCACTTGCCTCATGTCCTTTGTGAAGCAGCCTGTGCGGTTAGTAGAGGCCGTGTATGAGTGCACAGTGCAGTGTCAAGCCGAGCAGCTCGGCAAGTTGTACAGTGTCATCTCGAAGCGACGAGGCGATATCTACTCGGAAGAGTTGTCCGATGGGACAGCGCTATTCACTGTGAAAGCTCACTTGCCAGTCGTGGAAAGCTTCGGCTTTGCCACCGACCTGTTGATCCAGACGTCAGGAGCTGCTAGTAACCCACAACTCATCTTCTCACACTGGAGTATCATTGACATGGACCCGTTCTTCCAGCCGCAGACAGAGTTGGAGCGAGAGGACTTTGGCGAACGCGTCTACGAACACAACTACGTGAGACGATACATCGAAGCGGTACGTAAGCGTAAGGGTCTGTCGCGAGATGAAAAGATTGTTGTGCACGCCGAAAAACAACGCACTCTTAAAAGATAAGACGCTGGATGAAGACGGGGGTACTGTAGCAATAATATCTCGTTTGTTCCGGCTTGAAACGGACAAGCGACAATCTCGAGGTGAGCTAAAATTATCAAGTGTCCAAGTAGACCCTGCGTCTCTCTTTTGTGTGTGTGTTTTTTTAGTATTCAGTCTCGTGATGGCCCCCGTTCGGGTAACTCCGACTTGTGGAGATGGTACTCGCGCGCTGATGGCTTTATCCAAGTGGGCTTCACGTCATGCAGAGAAGCACTCGTTGAGCTGGAAGAAGGTGATTACTCCAGCTGCTCTCATTGAGAAGACTCATGCCCGACAACTCGCTGCGCGTGACAAAGTGTTCGAGCGCCATCTCCCGTTCTCGTGGCTGCGGTTCTTCATCGGAGCTGTGTCGCTAGCTCTCGTTTTCGCCGACGTCTTACGCTCCGGTGTGGGCGTGTCGAATCTTCAAGATGTGTACCCATCACTGCAGCCAGACGAAGTGGTAAGTTTTGATACATCGTGGAACTATTCAGTGTTTGCGTCTACCAAAGAGGAAGCCAGAAAAGGCAGCACAACAGCACGTGTATGGAGCTACAAGTACGACTCGACTTCGATCACGTGGCGAGCATTTGCACGTTTCTTGTCAGCTCCAAACTTTCCGAATTGTTTCTTGTACACTAGTCAATGCCCCACACAGAGTTTTAGCGGCGAGGTGGCATTCCGGATGATTGACTCTGTGGACGTCATATCACGGATAAACAGAGATTTCGGACTCCAATCCGGACCGGTGGGACTGACGTTACGCTCAGAAAACGAGTATGTCGATCGACTTCACCAGTTTATTTACCGCCCCCTAACCTTGCAGCGTGTCTGTCCGTCCGTCTGTCAATAAGTCCGTCCGGTTCCTTTCTTGCTGCTTTTTCCTGCCTTTTCGCATGGCTACACCCGGCCTGTCTAATACAGTTTCGTCCCATCTTACCGACCGCGCCTACCTTTCTGACTCGACCTAACTATGCTAAAATTACAAATATATCCAAAAGCGTGACACAATTAAATCGCGCCCTGATTGGGCAATACCTGCCGACCTGCGACACTGACTGGATCTGTCGCACGATCAGACCGTCTATCGCCCTCGCGATTGGACGTAAGGTAAACATTTCTGCCGAGCACGAAACGCATCGATTGGCTGCAAACAGCCAGCAGATACTTGATTATTGCGCAAAACCTGTCGTATGTACTGCAAATCGGGCACAGTAACCACTTTATTTTCTAAGAGCTCTGCACACTTTTCAAATAGAGATATTTATTATTATTAATGTAGACTTCACAGACCAGTATTTTGTAAGAGCTCTGGGATGTTAGTTTCCACACACTTTTCAAAGTAATGACGATATTAATAGTACTAATATTATTAATATAAACTTCACAGGCCGCATTTGTAAGAGCTCGGCGATGCTATTTTCCACACACTTTCATAAGTAGAGACGATAGTATTTTTTAATATTAAAGTAGGCTTCACGACCAGCGCTTTTTGTAGGGACTTTGCGAATATATATCTTTTTTACTTCACCTGGCACTCACCACTGCCACCGTGCAATGAAGGCGCGCGGCTGCACGGTCATTGCGCTATCTGCTCCCGTGCACCGCATCTGATGGATGCATGCGCGCACGGTACATAGTGTTTTTAGTCACTTTTATTGCATGTAAAGTATGTATTTGTTTAAATATCTGACAGTATTACTATTAAAGCAAAATATTAAATATCAGCTTTTGAATATTTTGCTTAAATATAAATTCCACTCTTACAGTACCGTGCTATTGGCTAATATTTGGACGCAAGTAATTGGTTAAAACAATATAATTTGCTAACATACTCACAGTTTGCAAAATGGCGGGCCCTATGTGCAAGCAATGCGAGGCGAAGATTGACCCGCTTCTGCTGAACCCGCAGCGGTCTACGACGGATACTTGGGCGCGTTGCGTCGGTTGCGGGAGGCTGCAGTACGGTTACGCGCTCCGTACAATCAGCGGACGGGGCAGCGTGCGGCACTGTATTGCGTGCAAGAACGGCCCAAAAGCGGTTGAGTTCTGGGAGGAAAAGCTCCCACCACCTGATTCTACCAAAGTGCGCCGCCAGGAAAGCCTGGCAAACGTCAAGAAAGCGATGGGTCCTGACTGGTACCCCAAGAAGAAAAAGAGGCGCAGCCACCATCGCATGCTGACCGCCCGAAACGCCAATTACGTCGAGCAAAAGAAGCAGCAGAAGAGCAAGTAATTGGTAAATACACCCTTTTAGGCCCTCATTTCCCTACCTATATTTGTATTTAGTATACTGGTTGACGGTACGAGGCTTGGAGCCGCACATACGGTAAACTGACTATGGCGCTGCCAATAGTGTTGACGCACCTACAGAGGGTAGCGCGTTTCAAATAATAATTAGCGCACGGTATCTACTGTGAACCCTTGCAAGCTGACCGTCCCTATCTGCTTCCGCGTAACAATAGATCGAGAGTACACTCGCTCACTTGGATACATGCAAACCATGCTATCTGTGACATCAGCGCTCACGGCGTATGTTCCATTAATGTGCGCTCACAAATTGAAACTACAGCATCGAGTGAGCACTACACGCGACGATTAAGTTGCTGTCTAAATAGATACGAGCACGTGTGCGGTAGCGCAAACAATACCGGTGGGTGTGGTAAGTCGAACTGTCTGTACGCAGTACTATACCTTAGTGCCCTGTCCATAATGGTCGAGATAAGAGCTCGGCTTAGTCGCGGGTGGCTATAAGGTGTACCCGCCGCGCGCGTAGATACTGAGCTGAATACAGGTGACAGACGCGCGGTCAGCTTGCCAGTATCGCCGCAGTATGGCCTGTGACCAGTTAGTGACCTGCTTGGTCATATAGACTGATACATCAGAAGCGTAGGCCCAGTAAGCCAGCACGACGACGCAAATGTACCGAGAAAGCGACAGTGATCCTATACATAGGTTTTAGATATCACGAGCGCGTGATATACACTCATTAACGACCTCGCAATATATGCACGGATACATCACACCGAGCTGATAAGTTGGCAGCGGAAGTACGTCACCTAATGTACATGAACTACTATTCGATTCACGTCTAAACACCACTACGATATGATAATCTGCCTACCTCCATGTGGCTTCGTATGTTTTTCTTACATATCGGAACCAGTAAATGCCACTCGGAAAAGAGTTACACCACTCTGTCAGTTAGTAGCTATGCAAATAAGTCAGTAAGTGTGTCAGCTATGCAAGTAAGATCAATGCATGCGGAAAAAGTGGAAAGACGCTACAGTATTATCATAAAGAGCTCAGCGGAACTGTTGCAAAGCATAATATTATTGTTTGTGGCGATCATTAGCAAAACAAAACTGTCTTAAAAGATACTTCGCGCGGAAGGCTGACCAAACCTTGCTCTAATAGACCGTCGCAATCAAAGATATGGTGTCGACTGCCTCACCGCGATGACGTGACATATGGTATTATGTTTGAGGAGGCGTATTTAGACCCCCAAACTAGGATTCCTCACCGATCTATGCCAATTCCGTAGCATCATGGATACTGACCCGTCTTCTGAACAGCATATATTACATTTGCAACCACGCGCGCCTCCGATTGGCGTCATTGTGGGAGCTATGCGCTCAAATGAGACTATAGACGAAACCTCCCGGGTAAGATGGTGCTCATCTTGCAGATCACGTTAAACCCTGGTCATGTCTACCATAATATGTGAGCACTCAGGATATTGTGTGCGGTGTTGTTTTGGATCATAACATAAGTAGAACACGGAATATATATTTTATGTTGCTTTGAGTTAAACAAGCTAAGCCCACCGCAGCGCAGCGGAGGCGGTCAGCCCACACTACACCAACCAACCATGCCCTAGCGTCCGCGGAGCGGACGCCCAGACCGCTAGTTTCCCGCCACCTAAACTTGCAGCCTGTCCGTCCGTCTGTCAATAAGTCCGTCCGGTTCCTTTCTTGCTGCTTTTTCCTGCCTTTTCGCATGGCTACACTTAGCCTGTCTTATACAGTTTCCTCCCATCCTACCGACCGCGCCTATCTTTCTGACTCGACCTAGCAATGCATAAATTACAAATATGTCCAAAAGCGTGACACAATTAACTCGCGCCCTGATTGGGCAATACCTGCCGACCTGCGACACTGACTGGATCTGTCGCACGATCAGACCGCCTCTCGCCCTCGCGATTGGACGTAAGTTAAACAGTTTTGCTGAGCACGAAACACATCGATTGGATGCAAACAGCCAGGAGATACTTGATTATTGCATTCAGCGACGCAAAACCTATCGTATATACTGCAAATCGGGCACAGTAATCTGCACACTTCTCAAATAGAGATTTTTATTATTATTAATGTAGACTTCACAGACCAGTATTTTGTAAAAGCTCTGGGATGTTATTTTCCACACACTTTTCAAAGTAAAGACGATATTAATAGTATTATTAAAATAAGCTTCACAGGCCGCATTTGTAAGAGCTCGGCGATGCTATTTTCCACACACTCTCTAAAGTAGAGACGATAGTATTTTAATATTAAAGTAGACTTCACGACCAGCGCTTTTTGTAGCGACTTTGCGTATATATATATTTTGTATTTTACCTGGAACTCACCACTGCCACCGTGCAATGAAGGCGCGCAGCTGCACGGGCATTTCGCTATCTGCTCCCGTGCACCACACCCGACAGATGCATGCGCGCACGATAGATAATTGTCTTAGGCAATTTCTATTGCATGTAAAGTATGTTTTTGCTTGGAAATCTGATAATAATATATTATAGCAAAGCCAAAACGTTAGTATCAACTTTTTAATATGTTTCTAAATAATAAATACCAGCCTTATATTTCCAAGCTATTGGCTAATATTTGGACGAAAGTAATTGGTTAAAATAATATATGTTGCTTACTTACTCACAGTTTGCAAAATGGTGGGCCTTACGTGCAAGCAATGCGAGGCGAAGATTGACCCGCTTCTACTGAACCCGCAGCGGTCTACGACGGACCCCCGAGCGCGCTGCGTCTGCTGCGGGAAGCTGCAGTACGGCTACGCATTCCGTACAATCAGCGGGCGGGACATCGTGCGGCGCTGTATTGCCTGCGAGAACGGCCCAAAAAGCGGTTGAGTTTTGGGAGGAAAAGCCCCCACCACCTGATTCGGCCGATGTGCGCCGCCAGGAAAGCCTGGCGAACGTCAAGAAGGCGATGGGTCCTGACTGGTACCCCAAGAAGAAAAAGAGGCGCAGCCGCCCTCGCAAGCTGACCGCCCGAAACGCCAAGTACAACGAGCATAAGAAGCAGCAGAAGAGCAAGTAATTGGTAAATATACACTTTTAGGCCCCCATTTTCCTACCTATATTTGTATTTAGTATACTGGTTGACGGTGCGAGGCTTGGGGCCGCACAAACGGTAAACTGACTATGGCGCTGCCAATAGTGTTGACGCACCTACGGGGTAGCGCGTTTCAAATATTAATTAGCGCCTGGTATCTACTGTGTACCCTTGCAAGTTGGCCGTCCCTATCTGCTTCCGCGTAACAATAGATCGAGAGTACACTCGCTCACTTGGATACATGCAAACCATGCTATCTGTGACATCAGCGCTCACGGCGTATGTTTTATTAATGTGCGCTCACAAATTGAAACTGCAGCATCGAGTGAGCACTACACGCGACGATTAAGTTGCTGTCTAAATAGATACGAGCACGTGTGCGGTAGCGCAAACAATACCGGCGGGTGTGGTAAGTCGAACTGTCTGTACGCAGTACTATACCTTAGTGCCCTGTCCATAATGGTCGAGATAAGAGCTCGGCTTAGTCGCGGGTGGCTATAAGGTGTACCCGCCGCGCGCGTAGATACTGCGCTGAATACAGGTGACAGACGCGCGGTCAGCTTGCCAGTATCGCTGCATTGGCGCCTGTGACCAGTTAGTGACCTGCTTGGTCATATAGACTGATACATCAGAAGCGTAGGCCCAGTAAGCCAGCACGACGACGCAAATGTACCGAGAAAGCGACAGTGATCCTATACATAGGTTTTAGATATCACGAGCGCGTGATATACACTCATTAACGACCTCGCAATATATGCACGGATACATCACACCGAGCTGATAAGTTGGCAGCGGAAGTACGTCACCTAATGTACATGAACTACTATTCGATTCACGTCTAAACACCACTACGATATGATAATCTGCCTACCTCCATGTGGCTTCGTATGTTTTTCTTACATATCGGAACCAGTAAATGCCACTCGGAAAAGAGTTACACCACTCTGTCAGTTAGTAGCTATGCAAATAAGTCAGTAAGTGTGTCAGCTATGCAAGTAAGATCAATGCATGCGGAAAATAGTGGAAAGACGCTACAGTATTATCATAAAGAGCTCAGCGGAACTGTTGCAAAGCATAATATTATTGTTTGTGGCGATCATTAGCAAAACAAAACTGTCTTAAAAGATACTTCGCGGAAGGCTGACCAAACCTTGCTCTAATAGACCGTCGCAATCAAAGATATGGTGTCGACTGCCTCACCGCGATGACGTGACATATGGTATTATGTTTGAGGAGGCGTATTTAGACCCCCAAACTAGGATTCCTCACCGATCTATGCCAATTCCGTAGCATCATGGATACTGACCCGTCTTCTGAACAGCATATATTACATTTGCAACCACGCGCGCCTCCGATTGGCGTCATTGTGGGAGCTATGCGCTCAAATGAGACTATAGACGAAACCTCCCGGGTAAGATTGTGCTCATCTTGCAGATCACGTTAAACCCTGGTCATGTCTACCATAATATGTGAGCATTCAGGATATTGTGTGCGGTGTTGTTTTGGATCATAACATAAGTAGAACACGGAATATATAATTTATGTTGCTTTGAGTTAAACAAGCTAAGCCCACCGCAGCGCAGCGGAGGTGGTCAGTCTTCTCTACACCAACCAACCATGCCCTAGCGTCCGCGGAGCGGACGCCCAGACCGCTAGTTTCCCGCCACCTAAACTTGCAGCCTGTCCGTCCGTCTGTCAATAAGTCCGTCCGGTTCCTTTCTTGCTGCTTTTTCCTGCCTTTTCGCATGGCTACACTTAGCCTGTCTTATACAGTTTCCTCCCATCCTACCGACCGCGCCTATCTTTCTGACTCGACTTAACTATGCCTATATTACAAATATGGCCAAAAAGCGGACACAATTAACTCGCGCCCTGATTGGGCAATACCGACCGACCTGCGACACTGACTGGATCTGTCGCACGATCAGACCGTCTATCGC
The DNA here is from genome assembly GCF_000142945.1 of Phytophthora infestans T30-4. Taxonomy (NCBI): domain Eukaryota; phylum Oomycota; class Peronosporomycetes; order Peronosporales; family Peronosporaceae; genus Phytophthora; species Phytophthora infestans. Next base: position 4,622,674 of record NW_003303753.1, read on the forward strand.
CCTCGCGATTGGACGTAAGGTAAACATTTTTGACGAGCACGAAACGCACCGATTGGATGCAAACGGCCAGACGAGCTGCGCAGATACTTGATTATTGCGCAAAACCTGTCGTATGTACTGCAAATCGGGCACAGTAACCACTTTATTTTCTAAGCGCTCTGCGCACTTTTCAAATAGAGAAATTTATTATTATTAATGTAGACTTCACAGACCAGTATTTTGTAAGAGCTCTGCGATGTTATTTTCCACACACTTTTCAAAGTAAAGACGATATTAATAGTATTAGTATTATTAAAATAAGCTTCACAGGCCGCATTTGTAAGAGCTCGGCGATGCTATTTTCCACACACTTTCTATAGTAGAGACGATAATATTTTTTAATACTAAAGTAGGCTTCACGACCAGCGCTTTTTGTAGGGACTTTGCGAATATATATATATATATTTTACGTCACCTGGCACTCACCACTACCACCGTGCAATGAAGGCGCGCGGCTGCACGGTCATTGCGCTATCTGCTCCCGTGCACTGCACCCGACCAATGCATGCGCGCACGATAGATAATTGTTTTAGTCAATTTATATTGCATGTAAAGTATATATTTGTTTATAAATCTGATAATATTAATATGAAAGCAAAGCCAAATAGTAATAGTATAAAACATTTTAGTATTTTGCCTAATGAATAAATTCCACCCTTACAGTACCGTGCTATTGGCAAATATTTGGACGCAAGTAATTGGTTAGAGCAATATATTTTGCTAACTTACTCACAGTTGTGGGCCCTACGTGCAAGCAATGCGAGGCGAAGATTGACCCGCTTCTGCTGAACCCGCAGCGGTCTACGACGGATGCCCGGGCGCGCTGCGTCGGTTGCGGGAAGCTGCAGTACGGCTACGCATTCCGTACAATCAGCGGGCGGGACATCGTGCGGCGCTGTATTGCCTGCGAGAACGGCCCAAAAGCAAATGATATCTGGGAGAAAAGGCCCTCACAACCTGAGTCGGCCGAAGGGTGCCGCCAGGAAAGCCTGGCGAACGTCAAGAAAGCGATGGGTCCTGACTGGTACCCCAAGAAGGAGAAGAAGCGCAGTCGCCTTCGCAAGCTGACCGCCCGAAACGTCAAGTACATCGAGCAAAAGAAGCAGCAGAAGAGAAAGTAATTGGTAAATATACCCTTTTAGGCCCCCATTTTCTTACCTATTTGTGTATTTAGTATACCCGACTACAGTGCGAGGGTTGGAGCCGCACATACGGCAAGCTGCCTTTGGCACTGCCAAACGTTTTGACGCACCTACAGAGCGTAGCACGTTTCATTTAATAATTAACACGTGCTATCAACTGTGTACCGCTGCAAACTGACCGTCCCTATCCACATAGGCGCCACCGTAGATGAAAAGTACACTCGCTCACTTGGACACACGCAAATCCGTGCTACGTGTACCATCAACGCTTACGGTGTATATTCCAGTAATGTGCGCTCATAAATTAAACTACAGTATGGAGTGAGCTCTACGCGCGACGAATAATTTGCTGTCTACACAGACACGAGCATGTGTGCGGTAATGCAGATCATACAAGTGGATGTGGCAAGTTGATGTGTCTGTACGCAGTACCGTACTTTAGTGCCCTGCTCAAATTGGTCGGGATCAGAGCTGGGGATGGTTATACGTGTACCCGCCGCGCGGTCATCTATCATGTATCTCTGCGGTATGGCATGTGCCGAGTTAGTAACGCGCCTGGTCATATAGACTGGTACATCAGAAACGTAAGCACAGTAAGCCAGCACGACGACGCAAATGTACCAAGAGAGCGACAGTGACCCTATACATAGGTTTTGGCTCTCACGAGCGCGTGGTATACACACTCATTAGCGACCTTGCGATATATGCACGGACATATCAAATAGCACGCCGAGTTGATAAGTAGGCAGCAAATGTACTTCATAAAATGTACAGTACATGAGCTACATTTCAGATTAAGTCAAAACACCACTACAATTTGATACTCTGTCTACAGCCATGTGGCTTTGTGTGTTTGGCATACATTTAGGAACCAGTAAATGCCAGTCGGAAAGGACCTACGCCACTCTGTCGGCCCGTATTTATGTACATACGTCAGTAAGTGCGTCAGCTATGCAAGTATGATCAATGCATGCGAAAGATAGTGGAAAGGCCCTTCATTAAAATCATAAAGAGCTCAGCGGGACAATTTCAAGACATAATATTGATGTTTATGGCGACCATCAGCAAATACTACCTGTCCTAAAAGATACTTCGCGCGAGCAGATGACCAAATAGATCGTCGCAATCGATGATATGGTGTCGACTGCCTCACTGCGATGACGTGCAGATGGTAATATGTTTGAGTAGGCGTATTTACTCCAGCTAAACTGGGATTCCTCACCGGTCTATGCCAATGTGGATCATCACTGATACTGACATGTCTTCTGAACAGCATTTGTTAGCTTTGTAGCCACGCACGCCTCCGATTCGTTCATTTTGGGAGCAATGCGCTCAAACGAGATTATAGACAAAACCTTCCCGGGTAAGATGGTGCTCTTCTTGCAGATCACGTTAAACCCTGGTCGTGTCTACCATAACATATTAGCACTAAGGATACTGTGTGCGGTGTTGTTTTGAACCGTAATACGCAGCTCACAGTATACATGTACTATATGTTGCTTCGCTTTGAGTAGAAATTCTAAGCCTACCGCAGCGCAGCGGAGGTGGTCGGCCCTCTCTACACCAACCAACCATGCCTTAGCGTCCGCGGAGCGGACGCCCAGACCGCTAGTCGCTCCGCTTCTAACCTTGTAGCCTGTCGGTCTGTCTGTCTGTCCGTCCGTCTGTCAATCCGTCCGTCGCACTCCCTGTCTTCCTGCTTTTTCCTGCCTTTTCGCATGGCTACACTTGGCCTGTCTAATACATTTACGTCCCTTCTTACCGACCGCGCCTACCTTTCTGACTCGACTTAACTATGCCTATATTACAAATATGGCCAAAAAGCGGACACAATTAACTCGCGCCCTGATTGGTCAATACCTGCTGACCTGCGACACTGACTGGATCTGTTGCACGATCAGACCGCCTCTCGCCCTCGCGATTGGACGTAAGGTAAACATTTCTGCCGAGAACGAAACACATCGATTGGTTGCAAACAGCCAGCAGATACTTGATTATTGCGTTCAGCTACGCAAAACCTGTCGTATGTACTGCAAATCGGGCACAGTAACCCCTTTATTTTCTAAGAGCTCTGCAAGTAGAGATATTTATTATTATTAATGTAGACTTCACAGACCGGTATTCTGTAAGAGCTCTGGGATGTAATTTTCCACACACTTTAAACGACGATATTAATAGTATTAATATGATTAATATAAGCTTCACAGGCAGCATTTGTTAAAGCTCGACGATGCTATTTTCCACAGACTTGCTAAAGTAGAGACGATAGTATTTTTTAATACTAAAGTAGGCTTCACAACCAGCGCTTTTGTAGAGACTTTGCGAATATATATCTTTTTTACGTACCTGGCACTCACCACTGCCACCGTGCAATGAAGGCGCGTGGCTGCACGGTCATTGCGCTATCTGCTCCCGTGCACCGCACCCGACGGATGCATGCGCGCACGATAGATAATTGTGTTTAGTCAATTTATATTGCATGTAAAAGCATGTATTTGTTTGGGAATCTGATATTAATATATTATAGCAAAGCCAAAACGTTAGTATCAACTGTCTAATATGTTTCTAAATAATAAATACCAGCCTTATATTTCCAAGCTATTGGCTAATATTTGGACGCAAGTAATTGGTTAAAACAAAATATTTTGCTAACATACGCACAGTTTGCAAAATGGTGGGCCCTACGTGCACGCAATGCGAGGCGAAGATTGACCCGCTTCTGCTGAACCCGCAGCGGTCTACGACGGACCCCCGAGCACGCTGCGTCTGCTGCGGAAAGCTGCAGTACGGCTACGCATTCCGTACAATCAGCGGGCGGGACATCGTGCGGCGCTGTATTGCCTGCGAGAACGGCCCAAAAGCGGTTGAGTTTTGGGAGGAAAAGCTTTCGCCACCTGGTTCGGCCGAAGTGCGCCGCCAGGAAAGCCTGTCAAACGTCAAGAAGGCGATGAGTCCTGACTGGTACCCCAAGGAGAAAAAGAGGCGCAGCTGCCCTCGCAAGATGACCGCCCGAAACGCCAAGTACATCGAGCAAAAGAAGCAGCAGAAGAGCAGGTAATGGGTAAATATACCCTTTTAGGCCCCCATTTTCCTACCTATCTTTGTATTTAGTATACTGACTGACGGTGCGGGGTTTGGGGCCGCACATACGGTAAGCTGACTATGGTGTTGACGCACCTACAGAGCGTAGATAATTAGACATGGAATCAACTGTGCACCGCTGCAAATTGGTGATTCCTATCCGTATACGCGTCACCGTAGATGGCATGTACACTCGCTCACGTGGGCACACGCAAAACCATGTAATCTGTACCATCAGCTCTTATAGCGGATATTTCACTAATTGGCGCTCACAAAATTTAAACTACAGTATTGAGTGGGAGCTACGTGCGACGAATAAGCTGCTGTTGACATATATACTACCACTGCGTGACAGTGCAGACCGTACAGATAGACGTGGCAAGTCGATGTGTCTGAACGCAATATTGTACTTTAGTGTCCTGTCCATAATGGCCGAGATGAGAGCTTGGTTGAGTCGCGGATGACTATAAGGTGTACCCGCCTCGCGCGTATATATCGCGTTGGCTACTGCTAAGAGACGCGCGTTCAGCATACCTGTATCGCTGCGGAATGGCCTGTGCCCAGTTAGTGACGCGCTTGATTATACAGACTAAAATATCAATAGCGTAAGCACAGAAAGCTAGCACGACGATGCAAACGTCCCGATAAGAAAATAGGGACCCCACGCATAGGTTGGGTATCACGAGCGCGTGGAATACACTCATTAACGACCTTGCGATATATGCACAGACACATCAAATAGCACGCCTAGCTGATAAGTAGGCAGCGAAAGTACTCCATCTAATGTACATGAACTATTATTCAATTCAAGTCTAACCATCACTACGATTTGATACTCTGCCTACAGCCATATATCTTCGTATGTTGCAGCCGGTCGAAAGAATGTGCACGCAGTGGTGCTTCTTCGTCCGATCTGACCGAGGCCTTTTATCGTACATATCGGACCCAGTATAATGTCAGTTGGAAAGGATTTACGCCACTTTGTCAGTCAGTAGGTATGCCAGTAAGTCAGAAAGTACGTCAGCTATGCAAGTAAGATAAATGTATGCGGAAGATAGTGGAAATACCCTTCAGTAACATCACAAACAGCTCAGCATAATAATTTTAAAGCATAATATTGATGTTTGTGGCGACCGTCGGCAAATACTACCTATCCTAAAAGATACATCGCGCGCGGAGCTGATTAACATTGCTCTATTCGACCGTCGCAATCGGTGATATGTGTCGACTGCCTCACGGCGATGACGTGCAGATGGGTAATATGTGTGAGTAGGCGTATTTACTCTAGCTACACTGGGATTCCTCACCGATCAACGTATATTTCGTAGCATCATTGATACTGACCCGTCTTCCGTACAGCATATATTAGCTTTGCAACCACGCGCGCCTCCGATTCGTGTCATTTTGGGGGCTATGCGCTCAAATGCGATTATAGACAAAAAAAAACTTCACGGG
>NW_003303753.1:4628490-4631505 GCF_000142945.1 Phytophthora infestans T30-4
GTTCTTGCTTTTTCTCTCAGGGTTCTTCAAAAAACACCCTTCTGTGTTAGCGATGCAGTCGCATCAATGACACCAGACCGGCTGGTCCAAATTCGTCCCCGTCTCCGTTTCGATATCCCACTCATCAAGGTCAGCACCGTCCCCTCCATCAAGATCAGAATTCAGTGCCTCGTCGTTAAAGTCGCGACCGTGCGCGAGGCCTCATCTGGTCCGTGCTTGGCCGATGCGACAGTGCTCTTTTCTTAACCCAATTTACATAATAATGCGTTAATATACAACATAATCGTTTTCAAATATGTGCTACATACATCATGATATAGCCATGTACCCATCTGGAGAGTCAGGAGCCCGGACTTGCGCTGTAGCAGCCTGCTTCCAGGTAGGCCCACCGACGACTCATCAGGGGTGCTCAAGTCATCTTCTTCCGCGGTGGTATTCACCACATGAGGACTGGAGGTTCTCATCGGAGAATGACCCGGCACTGAGACGAGAGCCTGCAACTTGAAATGCACACAGAAAATACAACATTATGTTAGTCAACACAAGTAGTATATGCTGCATGATCGTATTGCTAACCTTGTCGTGTCGCTATTTTTGCGTTTTTTTTTTGCACACGTACCAGTCATCGTCTCCGACAAGCCAGCAGGCTCCGCTGATCTTTTTCGTTTCAGATCAGCAAGAGCGCGTTTGCGTGAGTCGGCTCCTCGTCGTTCCTTTAGCGCAGCGCGTTCCCGCTCCTTCGCTTTTTTTCGAGTCAGGGCAGATTGCTGTCGCTTCGATATCTTCTTTTGCCCGGGCTAGGATAAAAGAGTATGCATACAGCATCAGATCAGTTCACATAAGCAGTATATACTTCATGAACTCTACATACCTCTTCGGCGTGGATGTCTTGGTCTTGCTGGAACGCCGCCTTATTTGCACGTATTTTTGCGCGGCTTTCGCCGAGGTCGCCTGGCGGTTTGGGGCCGCGTTATGGGAGCGTTTTTTCCTAAGGAGGAGAATTTTTCCGGAACGCGGTTACGCTTTCCGGCGCTTTCAGGCCTTGGTTTTTCCTCGTTTTCTTTTCCGAGAGGGCGGCGTCCTTTTTCCCTCTCACCACTTCAGAATGCAGGGTGCTTGTTTAGCAGGCGCAGGCGGTGCCTGTCGGCAGGCTTCTTTCCTCAAGGTGCGCTCGGAACGCTTCAGCCTCGCGGCGCGTCTCCCGTCGCGGCGCCATAATCGTTTTTCTTTTTCTCGGAGACTCTACAGCCACATATCTATTCGTACTTAGCAACAATATGGCTTTTCTGCCTAGGCTATCTTTGTAATTTTTGTTCGTTTTTTTGTGAATATTTTCCCTACACCTGTGCATCTCACGTAGAGCGTTCTTTTTATGTAAATGTTGTCATATCCAACATTTAAATACGAGAGGATAATCAGACGGCATGGTATTGTTTCCATAATACCCATCATTTATTTATGCATTTTCTTATAAATACCCAGGTTTTTATTTTACGATAATTGACCCCCCTGTGAAATAAATTTCAGATAATTCAAAGCCCCAAAATTTATCACTTAGAACAAGCACTACTTTTTGCCATTCGTTATAAATCTTTCAATGCACGCGCTATCGACCTGAAGAGTCTCCCGATCGAAAGTCTCCAGTGTAAAAAGTAAACCCTAAAACGGCGATGCGCTCTTGAGAGAATTCTCGAAGTGTTCATTGTTGATCTGGGCTTCCCAACGTTTCTGCCGTTGTTCAAAGCTAACAGGACGCGTCAGTTAGCTGTCCCCACATGACCAAACCTGGCTGTATCCATTCACGTTAGAGAGGTACACAGCTGAAGGGGATAAACACATTACCGTGATATTTGAATCGAAGAGTCGTTGATCTGAGCTGTCGCTCTTCGCGTGGTGAGGCAAAGTAAAAACGGAATGAATTGGACACTATGTCATTTAGCTAGCTGTTGGCTACATGTGTTGAACTTGTGGGTAACGTCAAACCAGTGACGTAGGCTGGTGACGTCACGTTGAATCATGACAAAACGACGTTCGGGTAACATATATCGTTCGGTCAACGTTCAAGTGTGTTTACATCACTACACGTTGCGCGCAGTTCCTAGCATGGAATTCCGTAGCTCAGCGGGTATACTAAGTGTTTAATAGCCCACGGCAGATATGACCAGTCATTCTCTGGATATGAATTGCTCGTGAGCCAATAGGACGCTAAAGCAGGAGTTGACTTTAGCTCGACGTCTTGATCAATTTACAGTTAGTACTACTGCGGCAATATTTGAGTATTTGAAACAACAGTATGTTCTAACCTTAAAAAAAACTAGACCAGCGTGATTGCTAAGGCCATTGAGGGGCTCAATCATTCAATGACTGAATCTATCCAAGTTCAGATGGACATGGGTACCGGACCTTTTAAACAACAGAAAGTGAATGGAGGCAGTTGTCCGGTTCGGTGCCATATTGAGGTGATCGAACTATGCTGGACAGAGAATGGTTTTTACGCCGATGTTACACTATCTTAGGCGGTGTTTAGATCCAAAACTAGATCACGATTTAGGGCCCTAAATCGCGATTTTCGAGTGATCGTGATTTTTCAAAAAAAATGTGCTTCCAAATAGGACCGCGATCTTCATAATCAAAATTACATCTGTAATTTTGCAATTTTTTGGGGCTAACATGGGCGCTTCCAATACACCGCACAAAAGATCGTGATTTAGACAAAAGATCGCGATTTCAAACTTGCTACTCTGACCAGAAACTTTTATCGCAATGTTCCCTCGTGGGGGCGCCAAAACATGGCGTCTGAAGACCAAGAGCGCGCGTCTTGGGACAGCGCGAAAGATGCCTCCCTGGTAGATGCCATGACGCAGCAAGCGCAAGCAGGGAAGAGTGCTGACAGCGGCTTCAAGAAGGAAGCGTGGACCGAGGCACTAGCTGCGTTCAACACCCGTTTCGGTCGAAGATGTCGAGGCAGCAGATCAAGTCCAGACTGACAGCGGTACGTAAATCGGTTACAGCGCT
>NW_003303753.1:4631605-4635025 GCF_000142945.1 Phytophthora infestans T30-4
TTGGCCGCCTTGCGCTGCGGCAAATAGCCGCTGTAGACATAGGGGGGTACACCGTAACCCACCTGGTGCTGCCCGAAATACTGTGGTGGCGGCGCCGGTCGGCGTGGTGTTGTCGTGAGCGGGGTCTCTGGGGATCCCGCCAGCGAGTCGATGTGCATACGTGCCCCGCGACCTAACCCCGATGCGAACAAACTCGAGTTCATCGGCGGCGTCATGAGTGGGTCGGCGGTGCGCGCGCGCTTCTCTCCGTCACCCAACCGTCTCTCGATCTTCGTCTGGGACTCTTCGAGCTTCTTGAGTCTCCCAGCGAGACCACGCATGATCTCCAACATCTCTGATGCTTGGTCATTACCGACGGCTTGGCCTTGGTCGCTGGTATTGGTACCGTCCCCCTTTCGTGAGTGACGGTGGTGCTCTTCTCTTCTATGTCTTCGGTCATACCGATCCTTTCGCGACCGGTAGCGGGTGCTGGCGTTGACGCTGGTGCGTCGTCGCGAGCGACCTCATCTATGGCATCGTTCATTGGGCTCATAACCTGCTCGAAGTGCTCGACCCTCGGGTCAGCGCCTTCGTGTGAAACGCAGTCGTATATTTCCAACGCAAAAGGGAGAGTGGGATTCGGTCTTACTCTTCCTTTTCATCCTATCCTTACTGTCTTCCACGTGGAGGTCTCACAGCCTCACGTTCCCCACTTAATACGTACCACGCCTCCAGCCACAAACCTCCGGCCAGTAGCAGCTGCTCGTCGTTCCCTCGTCCAGAGTGATCCCGCGCATGCGCATCATCTTCCAACATGTCGTAGGCACGCTGTTCTTGCAGAACGGAGAAGACAATAGCTACGACCCAGAAGACTTTATGCAGGAGCTGGACGTGGGGAGCTCGACGCCGCACTTTCGCATCTCAGTAGCGGACGATGACGGTGGCATCCCCGGCTCGCTCTTCGCTTGCGCTGTCTGGAACGTTTCTACTGCAGCTCAAGTGCGAAGATCAACATTGCAATTTAAAGTTACCAATCCAATGCTACATTTCGCTGTCCAGAGATTCATCGCCACGCACTTCGCCAAACATTCCGAGCTAGTGGAGGGTCGGAGGATCGTGGAATTCGACGCAGCTTCGTGGGGTTTTCAGTGAAAGCAACGTAAGATACGAGGGAGCTTACAGACGATCATTGTTAATTATTATGCAGGGCGCTGTCGTCGCTTGTGGCACTCCATTTCGGTGCAAAGTTGGCTGTTATGACAGGTGAGAGGGGAGTAATTACATTGTTTCTAAATTTATTTACATATTGGAGTGGTCTTTTATAGATTACCCGAACGACTTTTTGTTGAAAAACATTGAAACGAATATCAAGCGTAACGCACATTTATTGGGGACTGGGAGACGTGACGTACGGGGACATCTCTGGGGCAGTGACACAGCTGCGTTGCTGAAATGCCTTGATGCTCCGCCGTCTGACGTGTTGGACGAGCAAAAAGAGTATAAAACTCCAAACGACTCGACAAAAGCTCGATTTGAAGTGGCAGTTGTTGCAGAGTGTCTATGGCTGCATAACCTGGTAAGTTTCGATTACTGAGGTGAAATTTGAAGATGGTCTTATTTATTGTTGGCTTCCCAAGCATGAAGACTTGCTGAAATCAATCGACGCGTGTCTGTCACCTGGAGGAAAGGTGCGACATGTTCTTCTTCTATCTAAATCGCATTGTCTGTTAATGTTGTGATCGAAATTGCTGTGTCTTAACAGGTATTTGTAAGTTTTGCCCACCACGCCCCAGGCCACGAAGAGCACGATTTATCGTTCTTTATCAAGGCGAAAAAGCTATTCGGGTTCGACGCTGTCCATCTGGACACGCTAGCTTCCCCGCATATCTTCAATACCGACAGAATCGTCGACCAGTATTTGTACATGCTCACCAGGTCGAGAACGAGTGAAAAGCAACCTAAAGTATGGTGACGGCACCGCAAACGTGGATAAACTCACGATAATGCGTCTTGGCACCATTAGACCCTGACCAGTACAGTGGCATGGCGATTCCCACACAAAGATGCTGTTCGGCACACTATGACTTGGTACCGCCACACGATGCATGAAAAGCACCCGTTTCGTGCATGAACGTGGCCCCCGCGCGCGTGGAAGGAGCTGAGTGCGCGCAGCAAAGGGCCTGGAGCGTGTGCTTCCACTTCGACTTGCGGCCAATCAGACCGAGCCCCCCCCCCATTTCGTGAAGCAGAGCAAGCGAGCGATGCCCCGGACGCTGCCGTGGAGAGAGGTGGGCACCGAGCTCAGTGCCGACGATGCGGAAGCCATGCTGAGCAGGATGAAGAGGCACAACACGGGGAAGAACAGCGCAATGCCGTGTACGGCTTGTGGCGCCGGCTCGCACCACAGCATGCGGTACAAGTTGCTAATGTGCGAGTCGGCGACCTGTAGCGGCGTCACCTGCTCGTGGCGGGGCAAGGTCCTCGTTTGTTCCGACAGTGGTGAGTTCTACATCTACGAGCTAGGTGATCACTTCACCGCCTCCTCCTCTCCCAAGCGTGCTAGGCTGTCTGGAAGGCAGAAAGAGTTCTGCCGTGAGCTCGCCAATTAAAAAAATATTATTAAAATTTAAGGAACCTGTAATAGCATAAATTATTGAAGAACCAAATAATATAAAACCTGAAGCAATTGATCCTAAAATAAAATATTTTAATCCAGCCTCAATAGATAATATTGATTTTTTTTGTGTAGATGTTAAAATATAAAAACTTAAACTTTGTAATTCTATTGCTAAATACAAAGTAATTAAATGATTTGTCGATACTAATAACATTAAACCTAATAATGATATTAACATTAATATATTAATTTCATATGCATTTATTTTTTGTTGTATTAAATATTTTTGTTGTATTAAAAAACAAACAATTGTTGATAAAATTAAAATTACTTTAATAAATTGTGTAAAATTATTAATAATTAATACACCATTTAATATATTATTTGAAATATTTGTTATATTTAATGTTAATATTAAAAGAATTAATAATAAATATATTATTATAGTAGTAATATTTTTTATAATCCTACGCAACCGCCTACGCAGCCACCTACTGAGGCTCCTACGCAGCCCCCTACTCAGCCCCCTACTGAGGCCCCTACGCAGCCCCCTACCGAGGCACCTACGCAGCCCCCTACCGAGGCACCTACGCAGCCCCCTACCGAGGCACCTACGCAGCCTCCTACCGAGAAACCTACGCAGCCCCCTACCGTGGCGCCTACGCAGGCTCCGACCGAAGCTCCGACGCCGACACCAACGGAGACACCAGTTCCTACCACGGCCGCCCCAAAGCCCACGACGGCGACACGTAGCAAGCAATCCGCGTCTTCGAACTCCACTTCCGATGATGACGAGCAGGAGGCTGCTACTGTGACGCCTTCGA
>NW_003303753.1:4635509-4638215 GCF_000142945.1 Phytophthora infestans T30-4
TCGCACCACAGCATGCGGTACAAGTTGCTCATGTGCGAGTCGGCGACCTGTAGCGGCGTCACCTGCTCGTGGCGCGGCAAGGTCCGCGTTTGTTCCGACAGTGGTGAGTTCTATATCTACGAGCTAGGTGATCCCTTCACCGCCTCCTTCTCTCCCAAGCGTGCTAGGCTGTCTGGAAGGCAGATAGAGTTCTGCCGTGAGCTCGCCAATCAGCAGCTGCGACCGCTGCGCATCCAGCACGCGATGGCGTGGAAGTTCCAGCTTCCTGCGGACGACCTCCCTCCCTTGGACAAGGTGCAGAACTTGTGCAATCACTACTCGAAGACGGAGCTCGAGAACCACGACCGGCTGGAGGACCTCACCCAGTGGATCCACAGCCGAGCGTACACCGGGAGCAAGGGCGACCACGACACGTTCACCTTTGCGTGGGATCTCGATGAGAGCAGGAAGCCAATCATCGGCGACGGCTCAGATGAGGAGCCCTTCCTTGTGGGGCTGACAACGAAGGCGTTGGTGCGAAGGCTCAACTTGCCCTCCGAGTATTACGTACTGCACATGGACGCCACCTTCAAGATCAACACCGCGGAGTATCCGGTGATCGTCATCGGCATTTCCGATCGTGCGCGCAGCCTCCATCTCGTGGCGTTGTTGGTGGTGTCCCAGAGGCTGCAATTAATTTACGAAAGCTGTCTGGCAGCGCTCAGCCGGCTCTACACCTGGATCACGCAGCAGATACTGATGCCGCGATACGTCATGGGCGACGCTGAACAAGCCCAGCGCAATGCAGTTTTCACAGTGTTCCAGAGCAGCTCTGGCATGGAGTATCTGATCTGCTTCTTCCACGTCATGACCAACGTGGAGAAGCACATGAAGAAATTTCCCTCGCACGTGGCGGGTGCATTAGTGCGAGGGCTGTATAACGTGCATTTCGCCCGTGACCAGACCAGCTTTTCCTATTTGCGGGACCAGCTCTTGTGGGCCTGGAGGAACTACCCGGGGCTGGTGGACTTCTGCGACTACCTAAAGGCGCAGTGGCTGCGTAGACCGTTCTCATTGTGGCAATGCTACTCAACGCCGAGTGGCTTTGCCACAACGAACAATCCTGTTGAGCAATTCATCAAGGTGTCGAAGCGGGATTATACGTTGCGGCGAAGCGCATCGTCGTGGAGGGGGCCAAGCAAACCACGGAGGAGGCGATTGCCGTCTCAGCCCAAATAAGCGTCAATTACGCCAGGATGGAAGTGCAGAACGGAGCCATCGTATGGGTGGCCCGTTCAGTTGCGGAGGAAGTGGTGTCCCTGTAATTACTCCTTCAAGTTCGGCACCTGTGTGCACCTTATTTTCGCGCTCCGGGCTACGGTTCGCATGGATGGAGCAGGTCGGCGCATACTCGTGAGCAGACGCATGGGGCAGAAGCGTGGAGTAGCAGGCACCGACGCTGGGGGGGTGGTCGTCCGCGAGCAATCGGACCTGCACTATCTGCAGACGGACCCAGCACTCGCGGATGGGGACGTAGGAGAGGATCTATAGCGGCACGGAGTCTGACTAGGGCCAATGCATATTGAACAAGCGAGTATATCCACAACAGAGCTTAAAGTTTTCCTGCACTTGAAACACTTGCATGCGTCGACTGCCCCGATGTCCGGGAACTTGACGCCGTTGCGCTTGCAGCTCGAAATGGGCTCGACGTCTGACGGCCATGGCACCGTCTTGAGCTGCGTGCGAGACAGCTTCGCTGCTGGATCCTGGAACACATCCCGTCTTGCGTGCAGAGTCTCCAGCTGCTCTCTCACCTCAGGGCTGTTCTTCAAGGCCTTGAACTTGACGGCCTGTAACGTCTTCGCGTGGTAGATCTCCGAGCCGCTCTTGGTGATGGCGCACTTTGCCAGATAGCGGCGCTTTCTCGATCTCGGGACGTGCCATTGCGCTCGCGTTTTCTTCGCCTGGTGGCGGATCTTGGCCCGGGCGTGACGGTTCGGAATCGCCCGCACATACACAGCCGCCTCAACTTCGCTTGATGGACTTGGCTCGGCAGACTTAGCACCGGAAAGCACTCCACTCTCATCACACGACGACACCAAGTCGATAATCTCCCTAATAGACGATCTTTCGTACGCTTGCTCGCTTCGTGCCTTCTTCTCCGACCGTGCTGGAGCCTTACCACCGCTCGCTGTCGCCGCCAACGGCCGGGTTGGAGTGCTGGGCAGCTCCACCTGGCTCAAACTCGGCGCTGGCTCGGGAGAGCTGCACGCGCTACTCTGGGGTGTCTCCGGAACGATCTCCTCGCTTTTATCACGTAGCGCCTCCCGAACGGACTCTACCGCAGCATTGATTGCCCCGGCAAGCGCTGAATTGAGTGCGCTGGCCCTCGATGGAGCTGCAAACGTCCCTGCGACGAGCTTGAACGTCCGTAGCTTCCTCCAGAGCGAGGCACTGGGATCTAGCTGCTTTCCAGACGCAGCAGTGACTCGCTTCATCATCATGTCGCCCGGGATTACGTCCCCGGTGTCCAAATCGACCTGGAAGTCTACGTCCGCGCCGAAAGCCCTTGGGGTCTCTACAGACGAAGGCACGACAGTAGTACTCGATCGTGTCACCAGCACACAGAGTCTCTGGAGGTAGCTCAGAGGCGCTGAGGCCCGGCATGCTGCTCTGGTGTGTGCTGGGGCGCGTGCGGCTTTCTGGGTTGGCGGCGCTGCTGCTGCT
>NW_003303753.1:4638315-4641547 GCF_000142945.1 Phytophthora infestans T30-4
GCTCGTACCGTTTGCCGAGAAATCGTAGCGTCACGCGCCGGGCACGCCGTTTAATTGGGGCGTGCCCCTGTGTGTCGATATCGCATACCACGCCGTAGGCTGGCGGCGGCAGTGCGTTACCTCAGCTAAACGAAAGTCAGCGGGTGGTTTACGGCCAGATTATTGAAGCGGTTGAATGCCCGGAGAAAGGCAAGAAACTATTTTTTGTCGATGGCCCGGGTGGTACTGGAAAATCTACACTGCTTCGAAACATACTAGCCAAAGTCAGACTCTCGGGGAAAATCGCCATCGCTGTGGCGTCTAGCGGTATTGCCTCGCTCTTACTTATGGGTGGTAGGACAGCGCATTCTACATTCAAGATCCCTTTGAAATTGAACGAGAGCTCGACGTGCGGTATCAGGAAGAATTCCCATATTCAGGAGTTGATCAAGCATGCAAGTTTAATTATTTGGGACGAAGCACCTATGGCCCATCGCCACGCATTCGAGGCAGTAGACAGAACACTGCGGGACATACTTGACAACGATACCGAGCCTTTTGGGGGGAAAGTGTTTGTACTTTCGGGAGATTTCCGCCAGATTCTCCCGGTCGTTAAGAATGGAACACCCGTCGAGACAATTGACGCTTGCCTCAAGTCGTCTAGGCTGTGGCCCCAATTCCAGACGTTCCGTCTTACGGAAAACATGCGAGTGCGCACAGCTGATACTGCAGACACTGCTGAGGAAATGGCTGCGTTCTCCGAGTTCCTGCTGCACGTTGGGGAGGGAAGGCATGATGTAAACCCTTCCCTAGGAAAGGATTACATGAAGATCCCGCGCGATATGCTGATTGAGAATCCACCTGTGCCTGAGGATGAGGACCAGGAAATTCGTCCTGGCGTTATTCCAAGAGGCATGGATCGGATCATCGACGAGATGTATGGCGAGATTAACAACCCCGAGGTTGCTACCAATGAGTATTTCGCTAACCGTACGATCCTCACGACCACGAACGCAATCGTGTACCGCATCAATGAAGCGGTGACCGATCGATTAACTGGACAGGCGCGGGAATACATGTCTTCTGACTCTGTACAAGACGACGGTGACGGCAATTTCTTCGAGCAGGAGGTACTCCACTCGATGAATATCAGTGGAATGCCTCCCCACAAATTGACCCTCAAGGTAGGAATGCCTATCATGATGATGCGGAACCTGAATCCGATCTAGGGCTGTGCAACGGAACACGGCTTCGAACTGTGGCCCTTAAGCCACATGTCATCCACGCCACAATCATGACCGGTGAGCGACAAGGGCAACATGTGTTGATTCCCCGCATTGTTTTCATCAGTGACGGAGACATTCGGAGCTTTCCGTTTCATTTGAGACGCAAGCAGTTTCCTGTCCAACCGGCCTTTGCGATGACGATTAACAAGGCGCAAGGACAAACGGTGCACTACTTGGGGCTGTATCTTGCTACGCCTTGCTTCTCTCACGGGCAGCTGTACGTTGCGATGTCGCGAGTTACTTCAAGATCAAGATTCAAGGCGCTGGTCGAGTACCCAAAGCTGGAGCAAGAGGATGGGGTCTACACCCAGAACATTGACTACAGGCAGATCTTTGGTCCGGAGTAGGAATGTTCAATTTCATATGCATTTAATAATCACGTTTACATAAAACATGTTTACGCCGGAGCGCAGCGAAGGCGTGAGCCCATTTCCCCTTGGACTAAAACCTGCCACCTCCGCCGCGTAGCGGCGGCGAACGGCTAGTCTTACCTCTCTAGTGGAGTCTGGTGTCTGTCCGTCCGTCAGTCCGTCCGTAACGGGCTAGGGTTAATAAAACTCACGCTCATGCGGGCGTTCTACTGGCTGCCGAGCGCAGCGAAGGCGGCGTCGATTCGCCAAAATCAAATTATGTGGTGTACACACTGTATGTGGTCAACACATCGTACTTAAAATGCACCACTCAAATTTCTTTTTGCCTTCATTTTGCTCCTGCGGTATGCAAGGCCACGCGAAGGGCGCTGCCTGTGTACGCGTTAGTTAGCTGATTTAAAAGGCGCCGATGATCACACACGTTCTCTATCGTCGTAGGTGCTGTTGATAAAATTTGTAGGCTTCGCTGACTCATACTTCGGCCTCAATCAAAACATTAGTACTTATTGGTTTAAATATGATTTGATTTGCTTCGTAGTAGGTTTGTAATAGTTTAACTTACAGTACTGTTTTGCGTAGTACTATTCTTAAGACATTTCATATTTTTGCTTGCAGTTATTTGTAGTAGTAGTCCACATAATTATTATGTTAACGCATATAATAAATCACACCTCTACTACTACTATTAATAATTGATACTTTAGGATGTGAAAACTTTAAAATATGACTATTATGACTTCCCACCCGACACCCCCCTGCACCCCACACTGCCCCCGGGAAAAGTATCATCTTCCTCTGTATTTGCACACGACCTTAAGATATTGTGTCGAATCGGAACAGCGTTTGTGATCAAGTTTGCGCGGAGGCACGCGACTCAGCAAGAACACGAAAAACGATGGGATAGAAGAGCAACACGAAGCACGGAACGTCATGGACGATGATAGAAGATTTAGCCGATGCAAACCACGAAGTGTTTTCCGTAGCGTGAAAGATGGAAGTGCACGCAGCCATGGAAAGAACAGAAGAACGAGAATATGACGGGAGCGTACGGGCCACGGAAGGGAACTAAATACATAGACACCCCAGCATGCTGAAATGCACGGCTACGGAAGAGCACGCAACTTCGAAGCCACTGTAGAGCACGTAGCGGTAAGAGTGCACGGACAGTAATTCTCCAATAGCACCACGGTACAACACGGAGCACAGTCGACCGACCAAACGTGAAAACGCGATGTACCATAAATGGAAGATCATCCGAGCATTGGAGCCCGATATTAGGGTAGAATCGGAGCTCACCGAGTCCGACAGCACGACACTACGGTAGCTAACGATCTCACGGACGACAGACCAACCGCAACATCGCAAGCTGACACGATAGCATGGACTGGGGACACTAACCATAGGGGAGGCCAGGCACCAGGAGCTAGAGACGGGGAGATTCTTTTGAGCGCACGGAGCGAGATACGAGGCGTACAAACTCCTCTCCACCGACCCGCGGGAGTGGGGTGAGGGATGTGGTGATGCGTATGGCCATGGCGGCGCACATGCACTCGAAAAATCCACGGGGGAAGTTGACTGTGTACGACAATTGCGAGA
>NW_003303753.1:4642004-4644817 GCF_000142945.1 Phytophthora infestans T30-4
CCCGGCTACTACGGTTTGCCCGATCTGCAATGCTTGGAAGTGGCCTGGGGATTCTGCGATATCATGCTGTCTGGCAGGCAGGGTAAAGCTGCCTCCACTGCACCCCGCGCTACCAACACTGCTTCAGCTGTACGGAGATGTCGAGTTCCGCCGTCAAATTCGTGCCTACAACCAAGCCTTTGCGTTTACGTCGATTGGTGCATCGTGCTTAAATCGATCGTTTCAAAACGTACGTCAAGACGAGAGCGTTGCCGGTACACACGAGTTGTACACATATCGCATTCAAGGGGCTATGGGGCACTACCTAGGGTCTCTCCTCCCCCACATAGATCGAACGGACGAACAGCGGCGCCGGGTAGCCACCCAAGTTTGCCACAGAATCCAACACTGTGGGAATCCTCAAAATGCTAAGGCCGCGCCGCGAGAGGAAGTCTCTGGGTAATATTTCGCGGAATCTGGATCGTGTTGCACTACTAGACATCGAGAAAATGATGGCAGAGCACAACCCATTAGCGCAACGGTTCCTCCACTTTGGGCAGCAAGTGCGTCAACACAACACGGAGGCACCAGTAGACTTGGTATTCCGTCTGCATGATAACTCCTCACGACCGAGGACGCATAACCGCCCCACTGTGTCTGAAGTGGCTGCGACTCTCATTGAGGACGGCAACCTGGCTCAGCCTCGGGATCTACTTCTCTTTACACGCGATCAAAGGCTGCTACGTTTGTATGAGACTCACGCCGATTACGATCCACTCCAATACCCGCTTCTCCTTCCATATGGAGAGAAGGGCTGGACCTACACAGACGAGTTCGCGAATAGTGCTGAGTATCGAAACAAGAAGGCGATGTCGCTTCGTGAACACGTCGCGTTCCGCCTCCACCAGAAAGCGGATGATCAGTCCGCTCTCCACCAAGGTGGGCGTCTATTTCAGCAGTGGTGTGTAGATCAGCGTGCAAAATGTGAGCAAGAACAGCTTCGCTGGGTGGCCGACAATCAGAAAACACTACGCGCCGATCAATACAGGGGTGTTCAAGATGCTTTGCTCAACGAAGATACTTTGGCTCTGGCGGAAGGAGAAGTACTGCTGTCGGAATATGACCGGGCCCAGAACAGATTGGTGCACCCAGACCGGGACGGAGGCGGCAGAGGACGATCAACCCACTTTCTTAATCAGGTTGGCAAGCGTATCATACTACCGGCTTCGCACCTGGGTAGCCCGCGGTCCATGTACAAGTCGTATCAAGATTCGATGGCAATTGTTCGGGAGTATGGACGGCCCGACGTCTTCTTGACGGAAACGTGCAACCCTAAGTGGGACGAGATTCTTGAAGCGATACCTTCCGATATCCAGACAGCTCAAGATCGACCAGACATCGTGGCTCGCGTGTGGCAGCAGAAACTGCAAGCGACGCTTGACGATTTAAACCAAGGCGTCCTGGGGCGAGTGCGCGCGCGGATTTACGTTGTCGAGTTTCAAAAACGAGGGCTCCCCCACGCTCACGTTCTGATTATTTTGGCTGACGAAGACAAACCTCGAACGCGCGAGATCGTAGACAAGATGGTATGCGCTGAGATCCCAGATAAGGATACAAACCCTCAGCTGTATGAGACGGTCATGGCATGCATGCTCCATGGTCCATGTGGGCCTGCAAACCCTTCCTGCGCGTGTATGAAGGACGGCAAGTGCACCAAAGGATATCCGAAGCCCTTAGCAGAAGTTACACAAGCCAATGCCAACGGATATCCAGTGTACAGACGACGTCGACGGCAAGAAGGTGTTCTAAAGTTCAAAGGCAGAGAATACGACAATGCTACGATCAACCAGTGGGTTGTACCGTACAACCCGTACTTATCCCAGAAGTACAACTGCCACATCAATGTGGAAGTGTGCACGGATATTACTGCGGTTAAATACCTGTACAAGTATGTGTACAAAGGACCCGACATGGCTATACTCACTGTGGAAGAAGTCCGAGGAGGGCAGCAGAGTGCGCGTCGAGAACCAAATGAGATTCTACGTTTCTTGAGCGCCCGTTACATTTCTCCGGTGGAAGCTTGCATGCGCCTGCTCGATTTCACGATTCAGGGAAAATTCATGCGGTGACACAGCTGACGGCTCATCTCGAGTCAGGGCAGACGGTTTGCTTCCGCGAAACGGAAAACCCGGAGGCGGTTTTGGAACGTGGTAGTCACACGATGCTGACCAGATTCTTTGAGTTGTGTGCGAGTGAAGAACCTCAGAATCATATTGCCAGAACGATGTTGTATCAGGACATCCCTAAAGAGTTCTGCTGGAAAGCGCCGGAGAAAGGGCAACCGAAAAGGTGGGTTCGCAGGGAAACAGTATCAAGCTGCGGGTTGGTCGCATGATTCATGTGTCTCCTCGAGACATGGAGCGGTTTCTATCCTTCGGCCTACTGCCTCCTGTTCCCCCTAAAGGTTCCCACCTTCTTTTGAAGAACTCTGAGAAACGGTTAAACGGGGATTGTCTGCCCCACATTTCCCAAATTGCCGTGCCGGGAAGCTGGCTACCTGGAGAATGATAACGAGTGGGTTTCGTGTTTGAGGGAGGCAGCTGAGTTTCAAAATGCCGTATCAGCTACGCCAGCTCTTCGTCACCATTCTGGTGTATTCAACTCCCAGCAAATGTTGGTGTTCTATTGGGATCGGGTTTTTCGCCGGATCTTTCCCAAGACTTCGCCACGCCAAACATCAAGGCTTTGAATGGAACCCCTTTTAAGTTCGGGCGTTTAATCCGAAATTTGAAAACGCCTGATGAGCATTCCAGGAAACTAACTTTCAAGCCGAG
>NW_003303753.1:4644977-4645891 GCF_000142945.1 Phytophthora infestans T30-4
GAAGCCAGCCACTGATTCGCGCACAAAGCCTGCTTAGTTGCCGCCGCTATGGGGCCCCACACCGCGCGCGTGTTGTCCAGGAGCGCATTAATCGCCGCCGTCGTCGCTGGAAACCTCGCCAGCGCAACAAACATCCGCGTAATCACCAGAAAAACTGATTGGCTAAAAATAAACGTTTTCCATTGGTCACAATTACTTTCGTGTTTAGGTGCGTTGTATGGGAGCTTAGGACAGGGCGTGAGCCTAGGTGAAGGTGCGAGCTTATCGAACTGGATTTGTAGGGCAGAAAGAAACAGTATGTACGATGGAGGGGAAACAAATATGAACACAGAGCTACAAAGCACGGAAGCGGGCCGATGCAATTAACATGTAAATCTATGAAAGCACTGAGAGTCACGGACTCTGTTAGACTTTCTACCTAAAACCGGGCTAGAACACGTAGCTGCTACAGAGCACGGAAATCACCTACGATACAACACGGTAGACCACGAAGCACGGTAAAATACGAAGCACAAACGGCAGATCAACCGGGACACCACAAGATAACTAGATAGTATGGTCTGGGCCACTATGCCATGGGAGAACGCAGCCGCGGAGCTATAGTCAGAAAATCTTCGAGCCGCGGAGATCGATACAAGTGTAGAACCTGAGCTTACCGAGCCATGGAGAACCGTAGTACATGGGAACACGATTTAACGGACGTCGGACCAGCCACAAAAAACACGAGGGGGGGGGAGAGGGAGGGGGCACGTGTGGGGTGGCCATGATTGCACACCGTGGAGCACGATGCCATTGTAGAACACGATAACACGGGCAACGCAGATGCACTACGCGAGCACAATACCATAGACAGCATTACCACACCGTGATTGCACGATAGCGTGATTCCGCGGTCGATGACACTTCATCAGGAG
>NW_003303753.1:4646147-4648650 GCF_000142945.1 Phytophthora infestans T30-4
GTTTTCATCAGTGACGGAGACATTCGGAGCTTTCCGTTTCATTTGAGACGCAAGCAGTTTCCTGTCCAACCGGCCTTTGCGATGACGATTAACAAGGCGCAAGGACAAACGGTGCAGTACTTGGGGCTGTATCTTGCTACGCCTTGCTTCTCCTACGGGCAGCTGTACGTTGCGATGTCGCGAGTTACTTCAAGATCAAGATTCGAGGCGCTGGTCGAGTACCCAAAGCTGGAGGAGGAGGATGGGGTCTACGCCCAGAATATTGTCTACAGGCAGATCTTTGGTTCGGAGTAGGAATGTTCAATTTCATATGCATTTAATACATAACGTTGACATAAAACATGTTTACGCCGGAGCGTAGCGAAGGCGGGAGCCCATTTCCCCTTGGACTAAAACCTGCCACCTCCGCCGCGTAGCGGCGGCGAACGGCTAGTCTTACCTCTCTAGTGGAGTGTGTTGTCTGTCCGTCTGTCTGTCACGGGCTAGGGTTAATTAATGTAACGCAAATGCGGGCATTCTACTGGCTGCGCAGCGAAGGCGGCCTCGATTCGCTAAAATTGCAATATGTGGTGTACACACTGTATGTGGTCAACACATCGTACTTAAATGCACCGTTCAAATTTTATTTTGACCCCATTTTTAACGCTGGAGCGCCACCTCACGCGAAGGGCGCTGCCTGTGTGCGCGTTAGTTAGCATTAGTATAAGGCGCCGATAAGCACACACGTACTATATCGTCGTAGGAGCTGTTGAAAAAAATTGTAGGATTTGGTGACTCATATTTCGGCCTCAATCGAAACTTTAGTACTTATAGGATATATAATGATATTTTAGGCCTCGTAGTACTTTTAAATAATAAAACTTACAAAACTTTTGAGTAATACTATGTTTTGAGAATTTCATATTTTTCTTGCAGACGTTTATAGCAGTACTACAAAAAATTAATTAGTTGCGCAAGAAAAAAAAACGCATGTTATTACTAATACGAATCAATTTAAACCAAAGTACCGGTATTATATTTGCGTTAGATAAAGATGCACAATTTATTACTAATATTAAATATTCAAAATGTGAATATAGTGGCTTCCCACCATCCCACCCCACATAACCATGTACACCACTCCGCCGCCGATAAAAAAGGATCGTATTCCTTTGTATTCGCGCGCGTAGTGTACGACCTTAAGACATTGTGCGCACTTTTTCACCACGATATGTAGCATACATCAAACAAAATAAAAACAGCGTTTGCGATTGGATTAGCGCGGAGGCAAGTGGATAAACAAGAACACGAAACACAGAGGAACACCGGCGCACACTATGTACACGATGGGGTAGAGGGAAGAACACGAAGCACAGAAGGCCACGGACGTTGAAAAAGGACTAAATTAATGAAGGCAGCTAGCCATTCTGAAAAGCACGAACCACGGACGAGCACGCTACCATGAAAACTTGGAATGGCAAGAATATGATGGAAGCGTATGGATCACGGAAAGTAACTTAAGTAATGACACCCCAACATGCTGAAAAACACGGGCCACGGAAACGGTAAGGTGCACGGAAAGCAATTCTTCCATAACACCACGGTAGAACATGAAGCACAGACGATGAACCTAACACAAAGCCACAGGAGAGCATAAGCGGGAAATCACCGAGCATTGGAGCACGATACCAGGGTAGAGCCAAGCCACGGAGCACAGTGTTACTGTAGCTCACAATAGCTCGGACGACAGACCAACCACGATACCGCGAGATAATACGATTGCACGGACGGTGGTCCAGCCACTAAACCGTGAGATAACACGCAGCAACGGGAGTTATAGACGGCAAATCGCGGAGCCACAAAAGGCGATTCCACGATTGCACGGGCGGCAGATCAGCCACGGAAGCACCGGGGAGCGCTTTTGGATATCACGATTGCACAACGTGGATCAGTATGCCATTGTTGAATATAATAACACGGGAAACACAGAGGCGCTACGCGAGCACGAAAGCATAGGATAGCAGAATTATACTGCGCTCGCATGGTAGCACGATAACGCGGTCGATGAAGGCACACCAGGAGAGCTCGTTACACGGGGGGACGGATCCATATAACTACGGAATAGCACCCGTCGGCGAGGATACCGTCGATGAGAAGCAATGGACCATGAATGGATAGGGACGGCTAAACCTGTGAACCCACTCAAGACCTTGGGACCACGGAAAATAGCACCCAGGAGGGGTTGGTTCTACTGAAAACATGGACCGAAAAAAGGAGCGCATAACCGAAAAGCCGATATCCCAGAGGAAATAGACCCCACCTGTGGACGGAGAAGGGACGGGGACGAATGAGGGGCCCCACCCTGCCGAAGAAACTAAGAAGGAGGGGAGTTGGATTAAGGGTTCGGATCGCGCGGGGTGGGGTGTTGCCCCGGGTAAGAAGGGAGGGGAAGCCGCGAAGAAAGAGAGGCTTAGGTTTGGGGCACGGGAGGTGGGACAGACCATGAGCTGTCGTCTGAAGGGAG
>NW_003303753.1:4648750-4663359 GCF_000142945.1 Phytophthora infestans T30-4
GCCGCGTAGCGGCGGCGAACGGCTAGTCTTACCCCCCTATGTGGAGTGTGGTCTGCGTCCGTCAGTCCGTCCGTAACGGGCTAGGGTTAATAATCCTCACGCTAATACGCGCGTTCTACTGGCTGCCGAGCGCAGCGAAGGCGGCCTCGATTCGCTAAAATTGCGATATGTGGTGTACACACTGTATGTGGTCTACACATCGTACTTAAATGCACCTTTCAAATTTCATTTTGCCCCCATTTTTAACGCTGGAGCGCCACCTCACGCAAAGGGCGCTGCGTGTGTGCGGGTTAATTTGCATTGGTAGGCTTCGCCGACGTGCACACCGGTACTATTATATCGTCGTAGGCGCTGTTGATTTTTTTTAGACCCTGGCGACACCACTGGATCGCATTTTAGCAAAGTAGTAATTCAACACTTCGAAATACTTAGTTTAATACTTAAAAAATAATATTACTAATTTAATAAAATCGTTTCTAATAAAACATTTCTCCAATGGAACGTTTACCTCCCATGTGCTCGACGTGCCAGGCGGTCATTGTGCACCCCCCGCTCGAGCCAGACGGTCTCGGGCTGCAGCTCCGGCTGTGCGCCTGTTGCGAACAATTCTTAGCATGGGATGCATTCGCACAGGGCCAGGCTCGAGCGGGTGCCCGCAGGTGCATCGCGTGCGCCTCTGGTCCATACAGCCAGGCGTTTTGGCACCGCCCACGCACACCAGAACCGAAGCCAGCCACTGATTCGCGCCAACAAAGCCTGGCCTTAGTTGCCGCCGCTATGGGGCCCCCACAACCGCCGCGGCGTGTTGTCCAGGAGCGCATTAATCGCCGCCGTCGTCGCTGGAAACCTCGCCAGCGCAACAAACATCCGCGTAATCACCAGAAAAACTGATTGGCTAAAAATAAACGTTTTCCATTGGTCACAATTACTTTCGTGTTTAGGTGCGTTGTATGGGAGCTTAGGACAGGGCGTGAGCCTAGGTGAAGGTGCGAGCTTATCGAACTGTATTTGTAGGGCAGAAAGAAACAGTATGTACGATGGAGGGGAAACAAATATGAGCACAGAGCTACAAAGCACGGAAGCGGGCCGATGCAATTAACATGTAAATCTATGAAAGCACTGAGAGTCACGGACTCTGTTAGACTTTCTACCTAAAACCGGGCTAGAACACGTAGCTGCTACAAAGCACGGAAATCACCTACGATACAACACGGTAGACCACGAAGCACGGTAAAATACGAAGCACAAACGGCAGATCAACCGGGACACCACAAGATAACTAGATAGTATGGTCTGGGCCACTATGCCATGGGAGAACGCAGCCGCGGAGCTATAGTCAGAAAATCTTCGAGCCGCGGAGATCGATACAAGTGTAGAACCTGAGCTTACCGAGCCACGGAGAACCGTAGTACATGGGAACACGATTTAACGGACGTCGGACCAGCCACAAAAAACACGAGGGGGGGGGAGAGGGAGGGGGCACGTGTGGGGTGGCCATGATTGCACACCGTGGAGCACGATGCCATTGTAGAACACGATAACACGGGCAACGCAGATGCACTACGCGAGCACAATACCATAGACAGCATTACCACACCGTGATTGCACGATAGCGTGATTCCGCGGTCGATGACACTTCATAAGGAGATCACGATGCACGGGCGACGGAACCACGACTGCATGGAGGCACCAAAGCACGGAATAGCACCCTTTGGTTAGAGCACCGGCGATGGAAGGCCAATGGTAACGAAATAGTATCTACCACGAAGCCAGTGCAACCCACGTAAACGTTTGAGAACGGAAAACAGTTCGCTTTAACGAAAAGACCGTACTAAAGAGCATGAACCCACAAGAGAGAGGACAGAACCGCTGAGCAGCGTGGGCCATGGGAGAGCAGGAGCCTCGAAGCCGGGAAGAGCACGAAAGAGCATGGACCATTGAAGAAAACAACACCCAACCTGTAGTACGGGGTAACGGAAACGTTCCAAACCACGATATTATACGGGGCCGAATGAGACTACGGAAAGGCAAGTGGTTAAATACACGATGCCAAGATCTACGGGGTGAACCACGCTCTCAAAACACGCGACACCAAGAAGCACTAAGGTTGCGGCCACCTCATCTCCAACAAACCATGCCACTCCGCCGCGTAGCGGCGGCGAACGGCTAGTCTTAAACATCTACTGCAGCAACCTGTCTGTCCGTCACACTAAATTGTCGTGCCTGTCACGCTTTTCCGGACAAATCATTGGATTAAATAATTTAAATATTTCTACTGGCTGACGAGCGCAGCGAAGGTGTCTTCAATTGGTTAAAACTAGATTGTGTAGTTGACATCAATAAATGCATGTGTTTCCCAGTTTACATATGGGGATTTGCACAAGGCTATACATTATCCGAAGGCGGCATCGTTTAAATATTATATACTTTTTCATAATGCAAGTTGTTATTGTACTAAATACTCTGTACTCAGTAGGATCTGCGTGTTACACTGACTAAAATGACAATTTCAATTTTTTTACTGTAAAAATATTAGCATTAATAAGTTATCTGAGTGGGTTTCTGGTATTGCTAAATCGTACATGCTACATGTACAGCAGTAGCCGGTCGTGTAGACTGGCCGTAAGAACAGAACTGTGCTTATAAACGTTGTCACTTGATCCACAAAAATAGATAGTGTTAGATTGACGTGTGAACAAAAAGAAGTTATATGTGCTGATGACAATTACTACTGTAAGCGAATTGAACTTAACCATTGTTTCCTAAGCGGTTTTTTAGACAACAAAATTCTGATACTTCTTAATAGGTAGACGCGTTGCCGACAAGGGCGTAGAATAAGGTTTTATATGCAGGGGTAAGATAACAGCACAACATGAGAGGTGTCTATTATGGTTATTATAAGTAGGCCCGTAAAGAAACATTAATCAACTTAGAGCCTAATCCATCCTGGAATCATCAATTAAGTATCAAATAAAAATACCGCCGTCAACAACAACGACAGCAAGGCGTCTTGCGACGTATCGTTATATCCAAAGGCTATAACCATAACAGGCACAGATTGGAGTGTCTAATGGCTAATTCTGAATCAGCACAAAATGAACACACTTCAAGGCATAAAAAATGATACAGCTCGAATATTTTTATTAAATATTCAAACTGTAACACTTTTAATTTTCTTTCAAAGTAGCGAGTTTGGTTTGCGAAGTGGTTAATAGTCAGTTTATTACAAGCTTAACCAGGCAGTACAAGCGGGTATTTGATGCAAGCTGGACAGATATTCTTTGCATTGATGCAATCTAGGATTCAGAAACGGCCCGTGAAATCGAGCACGACGCTAAACTAGATATATTATTTAGCGGTTTTAGACTGAAGTGCAGGTGCATCTGGGTGGAAGACTAAGGTACAGTGATAGCCAACAACAATAAAGAGACTTTGCCAAGATCACTAGCGTAATCGTTTATGAGCATGGTAAGTATGATGCTAGGGGCTCAGTCTTTGTACCGGTAGAAATATTTACACGGCTTACTGGGAACTCAGCATTTTGTAGCAAATGAAACGCAGATTTATAAAATTAAAGAAGTCGATTTAGGCACATTGGGACTCAGAGGATTTGGACTAATTATCCGAAGCGAAGGCGGGAAGGCAAAAATCTGGAGTAAAACCGAAATTACCGCCGCGTAGCGGCGGCGCTCGGCTAGTCAACATTAACTGGCGCACCAACCAGGCATTGTATTATTCTCCAGAGCTACTTGCAACGACCAATGCTCGTACTATTTGTTTCCCGATTATTGGGAACAGGATCCGAATGCCGCGTTTTTGTCATGAGCTCTGGACAAATTTTGATGGATCTTGTGCTCCTGATGACGCCAAAGGCAGAAATTTGGGTTGCTGCACGTACACACCGTGACACGTGTTCGTGACGTCCAGCGTCGCTTTCCGAACGCAACATTGGATTTAACACTTTTAGAAAGTCAAGAAGACATGCAAATATGTCGAGGAGGACTCACGTCCCTCGGGTTCAAACGCTCGGATGTGAGTGCCATCGTACGTGCTCGAAACTGTGTTGGGAAAGGAACAACCCGCTCTTGCGAAACAGTTTTCGTCGAAGATTATCGATACGAAACCGGATTATTAACTTCGGACGTTGTGCAGTGGTATAAAGTAGTGGCAGCTCTGAGAAGCATCGGACAAGGCTACTTCTTGTTACGTGGTCTCGGATAGATGCTCAGTTGCTACTTCGTTCACGGTGTTACCAAATTTCAGAAGAAAATACCCACCTGGACTCGAATGCGCAAAGCTCGCCATCTATTTATGAAGGTCCCGACGCAATGCGTAGTGTTCGGTAGTCCGTTCCCCGTGTCGTGCTATGTTTTGGCTCATTTACTGAACGCTCCTTTTACGTACGACGTGCTAGAAAGCCATTTTTTCTCTCAAGGTGGCGTGTTGGACATCCATCTCGAAGCGTTCATCTCCTATGCTGTTGTTCAGATGCGTAACGTGTGGATATACGCGTTGCTTTGGCACATGGTGGTGACTGTAACAACCTCACGTTGGCTAGCACGCAGTAACCAATCGAACAGCGGTATTATTGGCGTCCCGGAATTTTTACTAAGCGCATTTTCAAGTATCACGTTGATCGCGCAGTATCGCTCGACATCGTTTAGATCGTCTAAAATTCTTAGAATGATGGTACTTCCTTCTAATTTAAGTCGAGCGTGGGTGACTACGAAATACCAGTACAGCTTCGCGCATCGAGGAAGTGGCAGTGTGTTACTCGGCGGTGTGATTATAGATTTGAAATTTCTAATTTGCTTCGTGCTCGTCGTTGCTGGAACGTGGGTAGTTCGCGTCTTATGGCTGAAGTGTCTGACAGCTCAAGACGTTGAACAGAGAGATCGATTCTCGCAGTGGTTTTTCTAGCTCCGACTCCTGTGCCGTACTCGGCTGGAGTCTTATGGCCTACTGTGAGTATGTGTGTTCATTGGACAAGCGATTTCTTTTGTATCCGAGATGAGACGTATCAACGACGTAAACAACAATTGCAAGTACCGCAACGAAAACCGAACTATGGGGACGGACGAGTGATTCCCTTTACCGCCAGTTTTCAGTCGAAGCAAGTCGTAGCCGAAGAAATGCGACTACCAGTCAGAAAATACAAATACAGTGCCCCTACTGCACGTATAAATATGAATACTTTCCGGTATATCCAGCATCAAATGAAGTGTTTACATGGCCGATCCGATGATGTCGAAGCGAACGTTGCATTCATGAACGCCGTGCTAATGAGTGACCCTATCGCGTATCTGCGAACTGTACTTGGGCAAGATCCATCGACTGAATTGGCTTATTATCAATCGCTCTTGCGTCCGCGGCAGGTCGTTCTTCTGCCTGTAGTCGTGGTGGGAGATCACAACGAGTACACGGGAAAGTTGAAGCTACTTCGACGAGTTAATGCGTCGGAACTCACTTGGCCGGAACTCGTACAATGCGGATGAAGACGAGATGGTTTTGCTCAAAAAAAATTTAAAACATTTTCTTATATAAGAGTATCGAAGATTGAAACAATCCGTTATTGTCAGAAATGGTTGAGAGCGACCAGCATGGACACAAACACTTATCAAGTACGTCTTCTGCTTACCACGGCTCCTCGAACGTGCCGAACGGATACTCGCCCGTGTTGAGTGAGAAGGTTGCACCGAGCGGGTTGGCCACGGCCGTCTCGTTGTATACGTCGCAGTCCGTCTCCGGTTTGATGGCCACCACGTATTCGCAGTCCTCGGCCACCTTCTTGAGCCCGTGACCCACCTGTGGGTAGTAAACACTCTAGTCGTCAGATGTGAGTGTGAAGTTGACGTTCTGTGTCTGACCAGGCTCAAGACTGATCTTGGAGAACTTCTTGAGCTGCTTCATCTCCGGCACGCTCAGCGAGTTGTACGGCTGGAGGAGGAAGAGCATGACGGTCTCCTTTCCGGCTTCACTACCAGCGTTCGTAGCGTCCACAGACACCACGACGTCTTCCGCCAAAGACGTGACGACGTTGCGGCTCAGACGCACTTCAGCGTAGGTGAACTCGGTGTAGCTGAGACCCGTTCCGAAATCCCACTGGTTCTCGCAGTAATAAGCACCGTCGGACTCCTGCGTCTGGCACATGTGTTGGAATTCACATTGGAGACCAGTCACAACGAGACATGGACACACTGGATGAGAATCAGGTGGGCCAGGACATTCGGGATGAGAATCAGTTGGGCAAGGTCATTGTATGGGAGCGGGTTGAATCCGTTAGTGTTGGTAGGAGCTCTGGAGGAGCGTGAGCTAGCACTTAAATAATTCAGTCTTCATTTTACTTTCACAAGTCCAGAGTGCTGCCAAACGGAACGGAGTTCCAATAGGGTTCTGAGCCCAAATGACGAAGCCCCTGAAGTACTCGAGTGAAGGAGTCCCTAAGAACTGGGATGGTAAGGATTGGCAGACGTACAAGTGTTCCCAGAAGAACGTCTTCAAGGAACAAGACCTCAAGGACATCGTAGTCGGAGATTTGACCTTAGCGATGCTTGCTACTGCAAGTGCAGAGAAGCAAGAGGAGTTCAAGAAGAAGCAGTTGAAGATCATGCGCTTGATTGGTACATCGGTACCGGCAGACGTGCTACATCAACTACGTGACAAGGAGACCGGATCGGAGATGTGGAGTGAGCTCTGCAGCCTTTACGAAGGAAAGCAGAACGAAGCCATCAAGGCGTACACGATCCGTCGCGTGGAGAATGAGCTTAGGAGTATGAAGCTCGCACCTGGAGGAGACGCCAACCTCCATCTTTGCAAAATGTTCAATCTCAAGACTGTGTTGGCCGACTTGAATCATACGGTTGCAGATACCACGATGGTGGATATGCTACTGGAGAGTTTGCCTGATCAACTGGAGTTTGAGCATCTGAAGTCTTCGATATACTACGGCGCAGGCCCGAGTGTCTACACACCTAACAAGGTTCGAGAGCTGATTCTTGCGGCGACGGCTCGGCAGAAAGAGTTTCGAGCTAAGCGCAGTGTGAAGAAGGGTAGCCCGCGAGGAAGACATGGCAAAGGCAGTGAGAGCAGAAAAGGCTTTCACGAGGACAAGACTGGTGACCCCAAGAGAGTTAGAAGATGCTTTACTTGTGGCAGTGAAGATCACCTACGTGTCGATTGTCCTGAGAAGTCGAAGGAGAAAGAGAAAGCTGACGACGCAGAGAAAAAGCGTAAGCCGCGCAGTTGCTGTACCCTACGACAAGAAACCACTGGACCAGTGCAGATGAACCGCGAGCGGGATGAGGGTGTTGTGGCAGGAGTCACAAGTTCTCGTGAAATATACGGGATTCCTCGGGAGCTCGATGAAGCAAATGGAGTGCACTGATGATGTACGTGGCATTAGAATCGTGAGCGACGATGAAGCAGCAAGTGATGGAAACCCGGTGAACGATCATGAGTCAGATAGTGGTGAATCACATCTGGAGGACAGTGATCAAGTAACACAAGGTCTCGATGGTGGGTGGTGGTATCTGGATACGGCCTCCAACTCGCACGTCACGGGGAATTTCGCTGAGTTCATGTCGTACACGGTAGACTCGGAGCAGCTACAGCAGACCCGAGGAGTTACGCCTACGATTGCTTCCCGTGTTGCTGGAATGGGAACAGTGTCGTTCACGACAGAGGTTAATGGAGAACAAGTAGTGAGCTATCTCGACGGAGTGTTGTACATTCCGGATGCCGAGTATGGTTTGTTTTCTCCTGTTTTAGCCTACGAGCAGGGTTATACTCTGGAATATGACAGAGAATCGAGGAATTTTCACGTCATGAGAGATGGAAGGACTGTGGCTGTAGCAACGCAGCAGGAGGCCACTTGGGGGTTCCAAGTAGCGAGTCCGACCCAGAGAGCTCGAGTGCTACCAGAAGCAGCAGCAAGATGTAATCACACTATGGCAGAAGGTGTTGGTTCGCTGCAGCTTTGGCATGAGAGACTGTGTCATATCTGTCCACAGTATTTGACGACTATGGTCGACAAGGGTGGAGGGAATGATGGTGACACAGAGACAGCAAGATACGTGTGATGCCTGTCATCTTGTAAAACAAAAGATGAAATCACACAGGAAGATGCTGGACCGTGGACTGAAGAAACCCAACCAAGTAGTGTATGCGGATCTTCTGATTCCAGGGAAGAATAATGCGACTCAATATGAGGCCGTGTTGGTGATCATGGATAGTTATTCGCGGTTTGTCACTGCGCACCTGCTGAGGAACAAGGACAGCAAGGTGGTGAACAAGTACATGCAAGAGTATGTGTTGTGGGCGGAACGGCAGGCAGGCCGAAATGCCAACGGGAAAACATACAGAGTGCAGCAGATTTGGAGTGACAAGGGCGGTGAATTCTTCAATGAAGGAATTGATGCATGGTATCGTTCAAGAGGAATTGAGCATGTGAAAGTCGGGCCGAAGAGCTCGCAGCTCAATTTGTGTGAACGAACGCACCAATCGTTGGAGGACATAACTAGGTCTACGATGGCACACTCGGGGCTACCGAGGAGCCTGTGGCCTGAGGCACTGAGAAATGCAGTGTATGTCAAGAATAGTGTGTACAACAAGGGGACTAATGGCATTCCGTACGAGATGCTGTTTGGAGTCAAGCCGAATGTACACCACATCCGGAAGTTTGGAGCGCTGACGTACGTGCACGTACCAGTGACTCCTGGACGCAAGAAACTGAGTATTCATGCGAAGATTGGGTTTGTATTGGGGTATGCTGAGAATGTAGTTGGCTGCAAAGTGTACTTTTCTGATGAGCACACAGCAAAGTTTGTGTCAGATCTGCGTGTTGCAGAGGATGTTATGTATCGGGACCGATATACAACGGAAGTGGAAGACGACGATCTCTCTTCACTTCACTTTACTCATCGAGAAGATGAGGACCAGACCGTTTTGAGCGAGCTGAGTGATGTACCATCTTTTGAGCTCGAGGAAGGCGAGAGTGTGGATGCTTGCGTGGATGCTGTGCAGACACAGGAAGGCGAGCGTACTGACGTACATACGCAGGTTGGACGAGAAATGCACCAAGTGTATGATCAACCTGTCCACCATGCCGATAGCGAAGTGGATGGAGATGTTCATTTGAATGGTGATGTTCAACTCAAGGTTACTGAGGACGGTACTGAGACTGTTCAAGTAGGCAGTGACGCCGTTGAGAACGATGAACATGGTGATGTTGTTACTGAAAGTGTACAACATGAAGGCAGTCAACCGAGTGAGGCTAGCAAAGGTGCAAGTGTCGACACTGGTCAAGCAGCTGAGGGCGAGAATGTCCATGAAGCGGCTGAGGGTGTTGGCATAGCAGATGCGGACGCTATATCGGTGGCTGGAACCTGTGGATCGGAAGTAGTTGACCATAAGCTGGATGACGCCGAAGAGCAAGATGGTAATGAAGAGACCACAGTAGCGAGTGTCTTTGCTGAGGACCAGAGTAGCAATGATGCGGAGCTAGAGAGTGACACTGGTGAGGACACACTACCTGAAGCTGAGCCAGACAGAGATGTGGTGGGGATAAGTCCTGAGGTAACAGTGACTGGCAAGCGTATGCATCGAGATGAGACTCCTTCAGAGGAGGTTCGTGCAGAGCTGGATGCGGATAAGACAAACGTGAAGAAGACACGGACTGGACTACGAGAAGTTCACAAGCGTCGACGTCCGGCGTATCTCGATGACTACATGGTGAACGTGACGATGAATTCCTCACGTGTACTGGATAAGAATGGAAGACCCATTCGTGCAAGTGAGATCAAAGTTCCACGTAATCGTCGTGAGATGATACGGTCGAAGTGGTGTGACTTCTTCATGATGTCCGAGATGGAAGAGCTTGCAGTTTTGAAGAAGAAAGGAGGGACTGCCGAGATTCCTGCGGATGAAATGCCGGAGGAAGCATCACCCGTGAGCACGATGTGGGTATATGACATCAAGACCGACCATCAAGGATATGTGATTCGTTTCAAGTCGCGCATAGTGGCGCTGGGTAACTATCAAAGACCCGGGATTGACTTTAAGGAGACGTTTGCACCAGTGGCGAGGATGTCGTCGTTCAGATTGCTGTTGGCATTAGCAGCGCAGCTGGGATTAATGGTGTATGGCGGAGATATTAACACCGCATACTTGAATGCCCGGTTGGAGATCCAGCAGTACTTGAGATCCATTGAAGGATACCCATGCAAGATCAACGGATATGTTTATATCGTGTTGAAGGCGCTATATGGTTTGCATCAGTCAGGTCGCGAGTGGAACTCGGAGCTGAACAACTGGTTGATGAAGCACGGATAGATGCGGTCGTTGACGGAACCGTGTCTGTACTATCGTTTTGACGGAGATACGATCATGTATGTGCTAGTGTATGTTGATGACATACTGGTTGCAACGAATGACGAGCAGGGCAAGAAGGACTTGTTCGCGCAGCTGGACAAGGAGTACGGGATTAAGGATCAAGGCCTGTTGAATGAGTACCTGGGTAGCAAACGACTGAGAGAATCACAATATACCAAGGGTAATATGCACGAGAGATCCTGAGCAAGTTCGGGTACCAGAATGCCCATGCGGTTGGAAATCCGATGGAAGTGAGCTTGCGGTTGGCACCAATGAGCGATGAGGAGACAGGAGATACGAGTTTTCCCTATCGAGAGGCTATTGGAATGCTGATGTACTTGGCAACGAGCACCAGACCTGATTTGGCGTTCGTGGTGGGTCAACTGAGTCGGTTTGTGGGCAAACCGTCTGCGAAACATGTTGGAAGTCTGAAGAGAGTACTGCGGTACGTAGCAGGAACGCTTGACTATGGAATCACGTACACAAGAACGCAAGGAGCAACTAGGGAAGTTGTACTTGAAGGGTATTGTGACAGCGACTGGGCAATTGATCCAGAGCAGCGGAAGAGCACAACGGGGTTTGTGTTCATGTTGTCTGGAGGAGCTATTGCCTGGATGTCACGGCGGCAGTCGATTATTGCGTTATCGACGGCTGAGGCGGAGTATGTGGCGGCCTGCGAGGCTACTATGGAAGCTGTAGCAGAGAAGAACATTCTGCAGGAAATATTACCAGATCATGAGGTCAAGTTACGAATTGGTATTGACAACCAAGCAGCTCATGTGATGGCGACAAATCCTACCTACAGCAGACGCACGCGACACATTGAGCTCCGATGGCACTATGTGCGGGAACAAGTGGTGAAGGGCACCATTGATCTGCACAAGGTGAAAGGCGAGGTGAATCCTGCGGACACGTTTACCAAGCCGCTCGACAAGATTCGCTTGAAGGCGATGTTGGAGCTGGCTGGCGTGAATTAGGCCAAGTAGTCGAAGTTGCACTTCGAGGGAGGCGTGTTGGAATTCACATTGGAGACCAGGCACAACGAGACATGGACACACTGGATGAGAATCAGGTGGGCCAGGACATTCGGGATGAGAATCTGTTGGGCCAGGTCATTGTATGGGAACGGGTTGAATCCGTTAGTGTTGGTAGGAGCTCTGGAGGAGCGTGAGCTAGCACTTAAATAATTCAGTCTTCATTTTACTTTCACAAGTCCAGAGTGCTGCCAAACGGAACGGAGTTCCAATAACATGCTCGTCACAGGGTGGTTGTACGTCATCTGGATGTTGGCCTGGTCCTTCGGGTACGTGATTGGCATGCGGCCGCTGGGGTTTACTTTGCCGTAGATGATCTCGGCCATGGCTTGGCCACCCAGCTCACATGTCAACAAACCGTTCACCACCGCGTGCACGGTCTCGGGTAGGTCACCAAGCAGACGTGGACGATCCTCGAACAACACCAAGATCACTTTCGTACCTGTGGATACCAGCTCCTTCACGTACTCAATCTGACCGGCGGGCAACGCCAGGTCGTCAATGTCACCAGGTTTCTCGGCGTACGTGTCCTCGCCGATCACGGCGATGGTGTACTCAGCCTTGCTAGCCAATTCCTTCGCCGTCGCCAGGTCCGCCTCCGTGTACGAACCGTTTGGATGAAGGCCGTTGAAGAAGCTGAAGCTGTCGTTGCCGACGAGCGTCTCCATGATCGACTTGACCGTAATTCCCTTTGTGAGCAGGTGGTCCTGGTCGCTGTAGCCTTGCCATGCGATCGTCCAACCGCCGCACATACGGCCGATGTTGTCGGCGGTGAAGCCCGTGAGGAACACCGACGCGTCCTCCTTGAGCGGCAGTGTGCTGTCGTTGTTCTGCAGCAACACAATAGATTCGCGCGCCAGCTCCAGAGCCGCCGAGATATCGTCGTCGTTGCCGATGAGTGCGAGGTTCTCTTCGCCGCGCACGGGTGTCTCGTACAGACCCAACTGCAGCTTCATCTTGACCACGCGACGGGCAGACTCTTTGAGCCGCTCGCGGAACTGTGGACTCTGCTCCAACAGCGCCTTAGTGCCGTTGTAGAAGCTCGTGTCCTGCGCTACCATACTCATGTCCACGGACGCGCGTGTGAGCGAGATGCGGGTGGCTTCGGTCTCGTTGCGCGCGGTGCGGTGGAAGTCCGTGAGCTGCTTGATCTCGGCCTAGTCCGTCACCATCATGCCGTCGAAGCCCAGATC
Source organism: Phytophthora infestans T30-4 (assembly GCF_000142945.1). Lineage (NCBI taxonomy): Eukaryota > Oomycota > Peronosporomycetes > Peronosporales > Peronosporaceae > Phytophthora > Phytophthora infestans. The sequence goes on from NW_003303753.1 coordinate 4,661,346, forward strand.
ATCGCGCAGCAGCGCGTTCATGAGCTTGGTATTCGACACGGTAGGCACGCCGTTGATGGATATGTAGTTCTCCATGGCGCTGATCACGCCGGCGTCCATGCGTCCTTGAAGGGCGGGAAGAAGTAATTCATCATGTCGTAGTCCGACACGGTCACGGCGTCCTTGTCATGACCGGAGGGGGTCTTCGGGTAAACGATCCAGTGTTTCATGCACGCGGCGGTTGTAGTTGTTGCTCTGCAGGCCGCGGATGATAGCGTCACCTATGACAGAGTTGATGTGTGGATCCTCGCTGAACGTCTCGATGTACGTGCCCAGAGTGGGTTGCGCGAGATGCCGAGAATGGGCCAAATACCCATGGTACGCCCGACGCCTCCGTGTCGCGGCCGGTGATGCGACCCTGCTCGTACACGAGGTCGGGGTTGAACGACGCGCCGCCGTTGATTTGCTGGCCGAACAGCACGGCGTCCTTCACGAAGATGGCGCCGTGCACAGAGTCCACGCCGTACACCATCGGGTGATCACCATTCTCCTCCATCGTGATCTCCTGGATCCTCGTGATGACTTCACGCCACTCGTCGGCGGTCCACATGTACGTGCCGTTCACGGGCCCGTTGTTGAACGGACTGGTGAGGTACGAGCCGACGCGCATCTTGGCGTACGCGCGCACCTTGTCGTCGTCAACCTTGTTGTCCTCTGTGAGGAGCTGGTTGATGTCGATTTGGGTCATTTGGCCGATAATGTCGTCGTCGGTGAAGGTGGCAACGATGGCGTCGGCGCGTTCATCCCACTGGTCAGCGGAGACAAGAGGCGCTCCTTGTTGCACGGCAACACCGAGGGCCGTACACAGTACTGCTGCGAACCACGACTTCAGCATGGTTATCTTGAACCTCTTGAGAGGATATTGTAGTCGAAGGAAGGCAAAAGGAAAAGTGTACAGCTCATGTCGGGCTCGGTTTGATGCAGTCCAGGGCGATTGCCGAGAGGATCCGCTCAGGTCAGGTGTGTCTTTGTCCCTCTGACTGCGTGGGTTCTTTGGCAACCTTGGTTCAGCTTGAATTTTTAAGCTGTCCTTCCTCGGGCGTGCCTCGCGTTTGGTGCACAAGTCAAGGGAACAGTCAACACAAGAATTGGTCCCTCGTAAGCTAAAACGTTTACGGTATTCTTGCACCGTGATCAATCCAGTTAGTAGGGGCGTCAGTACATGGGCGTGACCACTCTCCAAGCGGAAGTTAACTGAAGATTAACTCGCAAGCAGTTGTGAAATGTACACTGCACAGATATGTAGTTCATGTACACGGAACTTCCACTACTCATCCCAAAGTACTTTACTTTGGGAAATTTGTGAAAGTTGACAATTCGGATATGTAGTGTCAGATATGACAGACCGAATCAAGCACTTGTTTCGATTATTGCACGTGTAGCAATTTAGACAATTGAACTCTTATCGATAATGGCTGCGCCAAGCAAGCGAGACGTCATTTTAAGGTCGATCCTCAAGGGCCTAAATGGATTGAATTTAGTTGCCCATGCAGTTATTAACAATTCATGTACATGTGCGCACAAGCACGGTAGTCGACAGCTTGAACCTTTGGAGTGGTTGAAGTTTCAGAGACCTTTGTTTCTGTCTCTAAATAAATTCATGCGTGTGCCGTCGGCACTGCCGACATGCAGACTGTACATGTACTGTACATCATGTAGTACAGTACACAGCCACACTGTTCATAGTACAGTACAGACTGTACGTGTTGAACACGACCTCAAATAAAAAAAAGGTCGTGGTTGAAGCAAGACCTCTGCAGCCTGCTGAGGTCTTATTAATCCTGCAGTGCAGAATTACACCAAAACCAGCTGTGCTTGAACATACGTCAAATCTCACAATCTAAAACTACATGTAGCACGCCGCGTGCCGTGTACCCTGGGCAGAACATGAACTGTACTCAGTCGCACACTTACACGTATTTAAATGCTAAGTTTACTGTGCAATTATCGCTGAAGACCACAGCGACCATTTCGA
>NW_003303753.1:4664020-4670883 GCF_000142945.1 Phytophthora infestans T30-4
TACCGTAAACTACTGTATCTAACATATGAGACCCTCATCATGGGGATTCCCCATTGGGGAACCACTGGTTCAACCAGTAGTATACTACAGTACTGCACCCCGTTTTCGCGCCCTTGGACCTTTGATAAACTTCCGGATGTGATGCTCCTGAATCCAAAAGAACTTTTGTTTGTCTGCTAAAATCGGATTGATTTGCAAATCCTATATGGTCCACCCCCGCGAAAACGGGGTGCAGTACTGTACAGTACTTGCGTCGACGGATCTCGACGGTCAAGATTCATGGTAGCGGGAGGGAATAGTCGAGTCGACCAGGGAACCAAATATCATGTGATATTTTTAAAGGTAATAGTACTATTTTTGATATTAAATATTAAAAGTAGCTCAGTTTTTAAGGCTACCATAATATTCAAATATTAACTCAGAGATTTGGAAAAATATTAGATACTAACGGATGCGCCCGAATAAAAGCCCCCTTCCGAATAGTGTCCTGTGGGGTGCTGCCTGCACTATTAAATACAAGCCTCTTCCGAATAGAGTCCTTTTACAAACTACCAAACCTGCTATTACAAACTTACTGACCATTCATTATACAGAGAAGAGCAATTTTTCGGCAACAGGCCGAAAGTTGCCCCTATTTTTGGTGTAGAAAGGAAAATTTTCACCTTCTTTTAAAAACAAAGTCAGGGCCACTTTTCGTAGCACACCAACCCCGAGCTTGGGTTGATAGCGAGCTGCTCAAGAAGTGGATTGATGTGACTATTCCACTTGTGATGCACGGTGAGCGTAAATGCTTGGTTTGGGACAGCATGAGAGCTCACATATCGAAGGCTGTGAAAGCTAAGTGCTCTTCGAAAGTGTTCGATATGTGTTGTGCCTGGGTGGCCTCACGCCTTCCTCGCAAGCTGGAGATATTGGAATCTATAAGAGCATCTCCAGCGGTAGGCTCTAACGAAGGTTTTATCCCAAAAGCTGCGCAAATAAATCTCTCGACAAGTTTTTTTGCCCCATTCGTTGGTGGCATTATTAGTTTAAACTTCAAGAAGACTTATATTTCTGGTCCAAGGACTTTATATAAAACCTCAGTCTAACGAAAGGAAACCTTCGATCTCAGCACCGACACGGAAACTTGCAGTACGATGGGGAAGGGCTTAGCGTGGAGTGAGAGCGAGACCATACAGCTTTGCCTGTCGTGGCTGGAGGTATCGGAGGACGCAGTGCGTGGTGCAGGACAGAAGAAGAGCACGTTCAGCAGTCGCTTGAACAGCCACTGGCTGGAAAACAAGAGACCAGAAGACAAGGATCCACGAACGGAGGTCGCGATAATGGGGCGATGGAAGAAACTGCAGCCAGAAGTAACGAAGCTCTGCGGTATATATGCGAAGGTCACCAGCAGAGAGCGATCAGGATGGAATGACGCTACGCCGCGTTGAAGGTTTACCAAGAGCGACACAAAGAGCCGTTCGAGTTTCTTGCGGCGTGGAAGGAGCTCAAGGACAAGCCCAAGTGGACCAACAAGATCACTTCGGCCTCATCTATTGGAGTCAAGCGAGGAACAAGTGACGTTGCGTCTTTGGAGAGACCAGAAGGCCGCAAAGCAGCAAAGGCGGCTAACGCCAAAACTAATGAGAGTCATGGAAGTGCTGGAGCTCAAACGATTGGGGGTGAAGCTCACCTCAGGTTCGTTGTTGCCACAGGAAAGAAGGTCGCTGTGATGGAGCAAAGTCTCCATCTATCTATCTTCTTGTAGAATCCCGCTAGCTACGAATCACAGGAATATTTTACTATGCAGCAAAAAACCATCCTCGCCAACATGAGGAAGACACTTGCTGATTCACAAGAGCGCTAGCAGTTACAACAAAGCGAAGAGCTGGAAACACCTGAGCGTTCGTTCATGGCACCGCACGTGGCAGGACTACATAATGGCGAGGGTGAAGAAAGTGAAGTTGCTGACAATCTAATCAGTACTTTAATTTAGCTGGGCTTCTGCACGTAGTCTAGCTTAAAAACCTACTACACAGGATCGAGAGAAAAGTTTTGCTAGCCGAGAGCACCGTAGCACTGCCATACGTGTTCGATCAAATCCGTTTTTAATTCATAGTGAAGTTCTTCGTCTTCAAGCACTTGCATCGCGTTTGCTATCATTGCGACTGAGCACTCATCCGGTACACCAACTTCTGCCGGGCTGACCCATTCATCTTCAAACAGGTACTGATGATTTAGCGAGGTAATTCGCTGCTCGTCTTCCACAATCATGTTATGGAGGATGATACATGCTAGCATCACATCATTCATTGCATCGACACTCCATAGCTTACAGGGCAGGGCAAGAATTCGAAAGCGCTGTTGTAATACTCCAAATGTGCGTTCAACGTCTTTGCGAGCGGCTTCCTGCTGGGCAGCGTAAGACTTACGCTTGTTGCCTTGGGGCGCACTGATACTGGATTGGAAAATTGCCCAGACAGGATAGATTCCACCTGTAAGATAGTATCCCTGATTGTACGTCGCACCATTCACCGTGAAGGAAATCCTGGGAGCAACACCGTTTACCAGGTCATTCAACAAAGGTGAACGCTCGAGTACACTCAAATCATTGTTGGCGCCAGGCATGCCATAGAATGCATGCCAAATCCATAACGACTTAGAAGCCACGGCTTCCAAGATCACCGTCGAACACTTCTCTTTTCCCTGAAAAGCTCCTTGCCATGCCGTTGGACAATTCTTCCATGTCCAGTGCATACAGTCCAAGCTACCAATCATACCCGGAAATCCGCGTTCAGCATTCTCGGCAAGAAGTATTTCCAAGTCATTTTTGGTCGGCTTTCGAAGATACTCTGGACCAAATAATCGGATAATATTTCTGCAGAACAGCTTTAAGGTCTCCAACACTGTGGACTCAGCCATACGAATCAACTCATCTAATTGATCTGCTGATGCTCCATATGCCAACATCCGTAAAGCACACGTCACCTTCTGTTCTGGTAGGAAACCAGCACGTCCAGTTGCGTCACTACGCTGGACGAAGTAGCTGCACTCTTCATCCTCAACCAGGGCAATGGTAATGAGCTCAAAGAGGTTACGACGCATACCAAATCGCCTGCGGAAGTCATCTGCATCAGAACGAGTAGCCATGAACATTAATGAACAGTTTTAAAGGAGAACATGTCGTTTACTCAAATACATACCATCATCGTAGACTGGGTTGTCGCCAAGTTAGTCACTCATTAGGCGTTCACCCCACATTTCTCGATCCCGCTCTTTATTTGCTCTCCTGCCTTTGGTGGACCCGCCGTGTTTGCCCCGCACTGCGCTCGTGTTGTCCACCCCGCCCTCAGGCAACATGTAGGTGAAATAGTACTCTTCTTCCGAGTCGTCGTCCATACTTGACGTCACCAGCAGCGCTTCACTCCTTCGTGTATTTCTGATAGTGCGGTATCTAGAGAGATCTTTTGTATCGTCGTTTGATTGGACAAAAAAATGTTAAGCCGCGGTGAGTTCCAAACCGCTGTGACAAGATGCAATCAGGAGTTCTATCCTAAAAATTGAGGTCTCATCCGTCTCAATAGGACTTGCAAATAAGTCTAACCGCTGGAGATGCTCTAAGAGTTTCAAAAACCTACTGTACATATAAATTTATGCTTAGAAAGAGTCCGACCAACTAAGTCCTCACCCGTATAAAGTCCTCTCTGTCACTTTCGAGTGGCACTATTAAATATAGTCCGGACTTTAATAGGGCGCATCCATTAGATGATATTTTATGATATTTTCCCGCTTAAGTACGTTTCGTACCGGGAACTGTTTCGGCAGCAGTAGTGATGGCAGGCTTTAAAACTCCGCTGACCAGTGGGATGAACGCGCCGATGCCATCGTCGCCACCTTTACCGACGACGACATTATCGGCCAAATGACCCAAATCTACATCAACCAGCTCCTCACAGAGGACAACAAGGTTGACGACGACAAGGTGCGCGCGTACACCAAGATGCGCGTCGGCTCGTACCTCACCAGTCCGTTCAACAACGGGCCCGTGAACGGCACGTACATGTGGACCGCCGACGAGTGGCGTGAAGTCATCACGAGGATCCAGGAGATCACGATGGAGGAGAATGGTGATCACCCGATGGTGTACGGCGTGGACTCTGTGCACGGCGCCATCTTCGTGAAGGACGCCGTGCTGTTCGGCCAGCAAATCAACGGCGGCGCGTCGTTCAACCCCGACCTCGTGTACGAGCAGGGTCGCATCACCGGCCGCGACACGGAGGCGTCGGGCGTACCATGGGTATTTGGCCCCATTCTCGGCATCTCGCGCAACCCACTCTGGGCACGTACATCGAGACGTTCAGCGAGGATCCACACATCAACTCTGTCATAGGTGACGCTATCATCCGCGGCCTGCAGAGCAACAACTACACCGCCGCGTGCATGAAACACTGGATCGTTTACCCGAAGACCCCCTCCGGTCATGACAAGGACGCCGTGACCGTGTCGGACTACGACATGATGAATTACTTCTTCCCGCCCTTCAAGGCCGCGGTGGACGCCGGCGTGATCAGCGCGATGGAAAACTACATATCCATCAACGGCGTGCCTACCGTGTCGAATACCAAGCTCATGAACGCGCTGCTGCGCGATGATCTGGGCTTCGACGGCATGATGGTGACGGACTAGGCCGAGATCAAGCAGCTCACGGACTTCCACCGCACCGCGCGCAACGAGACCGAAGCCACCCGCATCTCGCTCACACGCGCGTCCGTGGACATGAGTATGGTAGCGCAGGACACGAGCTTCTACAACGGCACTAAGGCGCTGTTGGAGCAGAGTCCACAGTTCCGCGAGCGGCTCAAAGAGTCTGCCCGTCGCGTGGTCAAGATGAAGCTGCAGTTGGGTCTGTACGAGACACCCGTGCGCGGCGAAGAGAACCTCGCACTCATCGGCAACGACGACGATATCTCGGCGGCTCTGGAGCTGGCGCGCGAATCTATTGTGTTGCTGCAGAACAACGACAGCACACTGCCGCTCAAGGAGGACGCGTCGGTGTTCCTCACGCGTTTCACCGCCGACAACATCGGCCGTATGTGCGGCGGTTGGACGATCGCATGGCAAGGCTACAGCGACCAGGACCACTTGCTCACAAAGGGAATCGTGGTCAAGTCGGCCATGGAGACGCTCGTCGGCAACGACAGCTTCAGCTTCTTCAACGGCCTTCACCCGAACGGTTCGTACACTGAGGCGGACCTGGCCACGGCAAAGGAATTAGCTAGCAATGCTGAGTACACCATCGCCGTGATCGGCAAGGACACGTACGCCGAGAAACCTGGTGACATCGACGACCTGGCGTTGCCCGCTGGTCAGATTGAGTACGTGAAGGAGCTGGCATCCACAGGTACGAAAGTGATCTTGGTGTTGTTCGAGGGTCGTCCACGTCTGCTTGGTGACCTACCCGAGACCGCACACGCGGTGGTGAACGGTTTGTTGGCATGTGAGCTGGTCGGCCAAGCCATGGCCGAGATCATCTACGGCAAAGTAAACCCCAGTGGTCGCATGCCGATCACGTACCCGAAGGACCAGGCCAACATCCATATGACGTACAACCACCCTGTGACGAGCATGTGCCAGACGCAGGAGTCCGACGGTGCTTATTACTGCGAGAATCAGTGGGATTTCGGAACGGGCCTCAGCTACACTGAGTTCACCTACTCTGAAGTGCGTCTGAGCCGCAACGTCGTCACGTCTTCGGCGGAAGACGTCGTAGTGTCTGTGGATGTTACGAACGCTGGTAGTGTAGCCGGTAAGGAGACCGTCATGCTCTTCCTCATCCAGCCATACAACTCGCTGAATGTGCCGGAGATGAAGCAGCTCAAGAAGTTCTCCAAGATCAGTCTCGAGCCTGGCCAGACACAGAACGTCAACTTCACACTCACATCTGACGACTGGAGTGTTTACTACCCACAGGTGGGTCACGGGCTCAAGAAGGTGGCCGAGGACTGCGAATACGTGGTGGCCATCAAACCGGAGACGGACTGCGACGTGTACAACGAGACGGCCGTGGCCAACCCGCTCTGTGCAACCTTCTCACTCAACACGGGCGAGTATTCGTTCGGCACGTTCGAGGAGCCGTGGTAAGCAGGAGGCGTACTTGATAAGTGTTTGTGTCCACGCTGGTCGCTCTCAACCATTTTTACAATAACGGATTGTTTCAATCTTCGATACTCTTATAAAAAAATGTTTTAAGAAAATCTTTAGCAAAACCATCTCGTCTTCATCCGCATTGTACGAGTTCCGGCCAAGTGAGTACCGACGCATTAACTCGTCGAAGTAGCTTCAACTTTCCCGTGTACTCGTTGTGATCTCCCACTACGACTACAGGCAGAAGAACGACCTGCCGCGGACGCAAGAGCGATTGATAATAAGCCAATTCAGTCGATGGATCTCGCCCAAGTACAGTTCGCAGATACGCGATAGGGTCACGGCGTTCATGAATGCAACGTTCGCTTCGACATCATCGGATCGGCCATGTAAACACTTCATTTGATGCTGGATATACCGGAAAGTATTCATATTCATGCGTGCAGAAGGGGCACTGTACTTGTATTTTCTGACTTGTAGTCGGCTTCGACTGAAAACTTACGGTAAAAGGACGTCTCCATAGTTCGGTTTCCGCTGCGGTACTTGCAGCTGTTGTTTGCAAAAAATATGTGTTTATGTTTTAAAACAAATATTTTTCAAGAAAACGAGAATGGCAAATAAATAAAAAACTGAATACACGAACGTGTAAATGAGACCACCCAAAACTATTTAATAATTACGAACCTAAGTACGAATCGCGATTTTAGCACTCTAAACGAAAGCGGGGTGTCTTCTCTATC
>NW_003303753.1:4675784-4678418 GCF_000142945.1 Phytophthora infestans T30-4
CGAGGCCGTCCATGAACACAGTCATCTTGATGTGTTCATTGACGTGGGTTTCCCACTAGGGACGCCGTGAGCTCCCGTATCTCTTGCACATACTCGTGCAGTTCGCGCCTTCCTTGTTTACACGCGAGGAAGCGCGAACGCTGGCGGTACTCGTAGTTCGCCGGGAGGAACGCGGCTCGGAGCTGTTCGCACAGCTGAGCCCAGGATGTGAAACATCCAGGGGATGTTGCTTCCCGAGTGTACACCCAACGCTTAGCACGACCGCTAAGGTTGGAGAGTGCAAAAGCAACACGCAGTTGCTCGGTCGAGATCAGAGCCGCGTCCATCGCGAGCTCTACTTCTCGGACCCATAAGTGAAGGTTCTCGCCTTCCTTCCCTTCATACGGCTTTACCTTCAGCCGTATTGGCTTCGGGTGAGGCGGATTTGCTTCCGCCGCCGGAGCCTGCAGGTTCTCCCGCACATGCGCGATGAGGCCATGCTCGTACGCGTCGAATGCATTGACGCGCTCGATCTGCTCAGCCGGTGTTGATACCACCAGGCTCTGCAGGGCCTCCATCCCGAAGATGCCTGCCATCTTCCGAACCGACTCGAACTGAGAGTCGTTCATATGGGAGAAGTCGTTCCTATCCATGGCAACGAGCTTCGGAGGTTCAGGTAGTCTACCCGCGATGGCGTGGATTGACTACAAGTGCTACCAAGTGTGACGGGGTCACACAGCACCTTGCGCTAGAGGAAGTTATCTTCCGAGAGTATACAAACTCTCAGTGAACGGCAGTTCACAGGTCCCCTCTTTAATTAAAGAGAGCGAAGTGACCTAAATAAGGTAGATTGTAAACTGAGTATATTTATAGGTAGGTTAAGTTTGTGGTTAATACAAACTATCAGTTACCTATAGAAATGCAATGTCATTTAACCAATGGTTGGTTTTGAATGACCTTGGTACCTTGTACCAAATATCCCGGAGTATGACATGTCATACTCCTGAAGTGTGAAGTGTCACACTTCATGTAACCAGGGTACACTTAGTGCTACGTACCCCGTTACAATTATGAATAAGTATTTAATATTTAAACGATGCCGCCTTCGGACTTTGTGCAAATCCCCATATGTAAACTGGGAAACACATGCATTTATTGATGTCAACTACACATTCTAGTTTTAACCAATTGAAGCCACCTTCGCTGCGCTCGGCAGCCAGTAGAAATATTTAAATTATTTTATCCAATGATTTGTCCGGAAAAGCGTGACAGGCACGACAATTTAGTGTGACGGACAGACAGGTTGCTGCAGTAGATGTTTAAGACTAGCCGAGTGCCGCCGCTACGCGGCGGGAAAGAATGAATGTCGTTCCTTGTATTTTGCCTCCGTTCCGCTCGCCACGGGCTCGCTTCACTACTCGCACGGTAGGTTGGCAGATTTGGCTCAGGCGGGCCCAAAGGCCCGCAGGGTTGCAGAAGGTGCCGATTTGGGCCGCCTCGCTGCGCTCGGCACCTTTTAGGCCAATCGGGGCCACCTTCGCTGCGCTCGGCAGCCAGTAGAAATATTTAAATTATTTTATCCAATGATTTGTCCGGAAAAGCGTGACAGGCACGACAATTTAGTGTGACGGACAGACAGGTTGCTGCAGTAGATGTTTAAGACTAGCCGAGCGCCGCCGCTACGCGGCGGTAATTTCGGTTTTACTCCAGATTTTTGCCTTCCCGCCTTCGCTTCGCTTTGGCGGGATAATTAGTCCAAATCCTCTGAGTCCCATATGTACGTAAATCGACTTCTTTAATTTCATAAATCTGCGTTTCATTTGCTACAAAATGCTGAGTTCCCAGTAAGCCGTGTAAATATTTCTACCGGTACAAAAGACTGAGCCCCTAGCATCATACTTACCATGCTCATAAACGATTACGCTAGTGATCTTGGCAAAGTCTCTTTATTGTTGTTGGCTATCACTGTACCTTAATCTTCCACCCAGAAGCACCTGCACTTCAGTCTAAAACCGCTAAATAATATATTTAGTTTAGCGTCGTGATCGATTTCACGGGCCGTTTCTGAAACCTAGATTGCAACAATGCAAAGAATATCTGTCCAGCTTGCATCAAATACCCGCTTGTACTGCCTGGTTAAGCTTGTAATAAACTGACTATTAACCACTTCGCATACCAAACTCGCTACTTTGAAAGAAAATTAAAAGTGTTACAGTTTGAATATTTAATAAAAATATTCAAGCTGTAGCATTTTTTTATGCCTTGAAGTGTGTTCATTTTGTGCTGATTCAGAATTAGTCATTAGACACTCCAATCTGTGCCTGTTATGGTTATACTGTAGCCTTTGGATATAACGATGCGTCGCACGACGCCTTTTGTTGACGGCGGTATTTTTATTTTGATACTTAAACGATGATTCCAGGGGTTAACCGTAGATTAGGGCTCTAAGTTGATTAACGGTTTCTTTTACGGGCCTACTTTATTATTAACCAAGAATTGGACACCCTCTTCATGGTGGTGCTGGTTATCTTTACCACCTGCATATGAAAACCCTTATTTCTACGCCCTTTGTCGGGCAACGCGGTCTTACCTATTAAAGAGGTATCCAGAAATTTTTGTTGGTCCATAAAAAAATCGCTAAAGGGAAAACCAATG
>NW_003303753.1:4687589-4696782 GCF_000142945.1 Phytophthora infestans T30-4
ATACACAAATTCCATTGCAAAGTTACACGCCCCAAGCACGTTACTGGAGTGAAAACCTTTTCTGTTTCTGAACCGCGGCCAATTGAAGCGGGAGGAACCACTGGGATGTGAGTTCCATCTACAGCTCCCAAGCAGTTTTTGAAGTAGGGGAAGAACTTTGCAGATTGCTGAATCTCGACGGGGGTTGTACTGTTGGTGAGACAAACGAATTTATCCCATCGAGCCTTAATTGCTGCTAAACATTGCCGAACAATCCTGCCTATTGTCGCCGGCCCATGTTGAAATCGATCTTGTGCTGCTCGATTACTTTTTCCGGTAAGTATGAACAGGAAAATTAGTAAGCGCTCTCCGCTGTGAATTCTGGACGTTGATGGTAGCAATCGGGTAGTTTCTAATTCACGAAGTAGCAAATGAAACGTTTGTACACTCATACGAGCGACATTCGAGAAGCGTATCGGACTTCGACTGTTTAACAGCTCCTCGTAGTACATAGCTCCGCTTAGTATCGATGTACAGCAACCCTCTTTTGCAAAATGAGCTCGAATATACGACCAGTACGACGTTAGTCCTGTCATAACGAGCACAATCTGATCTTCTTCTCCGTCATCCGATATGTTGCCTTCCTCATTGGATGCGTCCATAGCACAATTAGGGAATGGTTCGATGAGCATTCTGGATGAAATTGTCGGCATCATAAGCCAATAATAGAATATAAAAACAGGTATTGCACCCACAGTAATATCTTTGCGCTAAAACTAAAAATATCCAAACTCTCAACCAAGGTTTCTTTTTGGAGAGTCTGTTTTTTTGGGAGGGCCTACGAATCATTGCTGGACCCGTTTCAGTTGTCGAAAGCCAACACAGCTCCGGCATCATCAGCTTTGTGAGCTATGACATTTGGCTGGACTGAAGACCTTACAGCTCGCTTCATCAACGCTGTCTTAGATGAAGTCGTGCGGCTTGGTGATTCATACAATGGAAACTTCAAGAAAGCGAATTGGAATCGCATTGTCAGAGCATTCAACGACGGGCTATTGACCGGCCAGACACGAGATCGAAAGCAACTGCAGAGCAAGATTGCAGAGCTGAAAAAGAAATACAGGACATACGCTGCAATGAAGGCAAACAGTGGGTTTGGGTGGGACCCCACCACAGGGATGCCTACGGCTCCAGATTCTGTGTGGGACGACTTAATCGCTGTGTACCCTCAAGCAAAAGAATTCAAAAGCAGACCTCTCTTTATGTACCACGAACTGGACATAATTATGTCTCGCACCGCTGCAACCGGTGCATTCGCTGTTTACGATGAGCATATTATAAGCCTTGCACGACCGGCACCGTCGTCTCTGAGTGGACTAAGCAACGACTCCGGCGATGAAGGTTCGACTGACGATAGAAGTGCAGCAGAACGAGAGGCATGCAATGTCGAGCAACAATACAGATCTCAGAACATATCAGGGCTCAATCGCAATATCGATAACGACAGTGGAGGGTCAGAAACAACTGATAGAAGTCGATCCTCTCGCGTCAAAGTACAGGATTACGTGTCAATGTGGACCTTCACCTAACGACTTAAGATCACTGGGGAAAAAATGAGCGATTCGATGAGAGCTATGGCTGACGCGCAGAAGGTGATTGCGGCCTCTATCAGTACTCGACACATCAAAAGCCGACACCTTACCTGCACGGACGAAGCAATTAAAATCTTTAAGGATATGTTTACGGACGAAGTCCCAGTTCACCAGCGCTTCAGGTTCATTAAGCTACTAGCAACTCAACCGAACGCGGCAACCATGTTTTATGGGATGGACGACGAAAGCCGCCGATATATGGTAGAGCAGTACCTGCTGACGGACAATTCAGACTCAGATTGAATCTGAGATCTTTTTGCTCATCTCTTTTTCTAATAAACTTTATTTTCTTTTATAATTTCACGTATCATATTGCAGAGTTTCGTTACACGGCAAATAGATTGAAATCTGGGTGTTCCGCATGCGGTTCCAGCGGATTCTCCGAAACAGCGGAATGTCTCAACCCAGAGGAAAAGCAAATCCGCTGTTCACCTCTAGAGGTTTTGCGGAACAGGGCCTAAAATGGAGCTAAACACGCACAACTTTGCCCTGGGATTGCTGTAATGACTGCTGAGTTTCTGCTGGAGCATCTTGGTTTTCGTGGAGCTATTCTTCCTGGTCATAGCACTTCACTAGCGCGGGTAGTAAAGACAATGAGTGAAATTTACGGTGTCGACATTTCCAAGCAACCTGCAATGGCCTACCGTACCATTACACAAGCAAAAAAAACAGAACCCATTTGACCCGGTAGCTGAGTACGGACGCCTTCCTAGTTATCTACGCGAGTTTGCACTGAATAACCCTGGTTCACGGGTTTGTTTTTAGTTGGACACAAAGGGAATGTTTTATAGAGCCTTTTTATCTATTGGTAGTGCTGTGAATGTGCAAGACGCATTTTTACCTGCTTGGGAGTGCGATGGCACGCACATGAAGGATCCGTCGTACAATGGCATTTGTTTGACAATTATTGGTATAGACGGGAACAAGCAAAATGTGCATATTACAGTGGCCTACGTTCACAAAGAGACCGTCGACAACTTTGCCTGGTTTTTCGGGAACTGTATTGTCGCTGGTATAAAGATGAGCATTCGGCCTGCGTTTTGCGACAGAGGAAAACAGCTAGCAGCTCAAGCCTTGTTGCTTCGCATCAACATGAAAATACACTTGAAGTTCTGCACACTGCATATCAGGTTTAACACCATGGACAAATTCAAATCTCTGAGGTTAAACTTGAAGTCCGTAAACGACGATATTTTTTCGCTTTAAGGCGCTTCAACAACCGAAGGGTATGAGCTCATCAAAAAAAAAATAGCATCCAAGCATCCTGCCGGAATTTCAAAGGTTTTCGCGGGGAAGATCGTGGAGGAGCACGTTTGGAGCTACCTTAGCAGTATTCATCCCACAGATTGGTGTGTTGTCGGTAATATGAAGGCAACAACAAAGGAATTAAAGTGGATAGACGATAACTGGTCTTCTGTCCCAAAGCACGGCGACGCTTTGCCTCTGTTTGGTATCCGCACTACGAGTGCTGTCGAAGGAGAGAACAACGGGCTACTATGGGGACGTGTGCGGACCCAACTTGTGCTAGGTTCAGTCATGACGTACTGTACAAGAGCACTCAAAGTTTTGCAGAAGCGTAAGAAGCTCGTCCAGGAGTGGAATAGTGCAAGTTGTGATATCACTCCTCACGCTCTGAAGGAGTTCGAAAAGGAGAAAGAACTGGTAGCTCATCAGACAGTCGTGCAAAGAGACGAATCTCTCTTCTACGTCTTTGACGCCTTCGGTAGCCGCGGTTTAGGTGGGGACGCACATCTCTACGAAGTAAACATGGATTGTGGAACTTGCACTCGATGCACTGTTGCTGAACAAATGCAAGTCCCTTGCCGTCACATGCAGGCAGTCGCTTTCTGGAGATCAAGGCAGACAAATAGTGGACTTCCGGACTATGATGTCAAGCACTACTTCCATGAAGCTTACACTGTGTCGAAAATGGTAGAGGCCTTTGACTTCACTGTTATCAGTCTTCCTCTGTTTGACGAACTTGAGCAGACAAACGAAGTCAAGCCCCCACCGTTATATCGTCAAGCTGGTCAATCACGCAAGCGCTCGAAAGAAGCCAGAGACTTTGCAACCGGTAAAAGAAGAACTCCAAACCGAGGTGAATGTGCTGGGTCAACGGCTCCAATAGTTAGTCAGTGTGTGTCTAGTGATGTACACAGCGATGATGATAGCAAGGCAATTGCAGAGTTTTTCAACTCGCAAGTGAAGGGCGCGCGGAGAAGCCAACGAGCAACGTACACATGCAGCCGCTGTAAAGAAGCCGGTCATAACGTGAGGAGCTGCACGACACCACTGATGGAGATAGAGGTAGCTGGAGTAAGTACCGTGCCAGGTATTTACGTTGTTGTAGAATGTCTATTCGTTGCCTGTGGAAAAAGCGAAGAATATGAAAGGGAGATCAAAACCTACAAGTAAACAACGGAATATACACATAATATTGAAAATAATTAACGCTAGGTAATGAATGCCATGCCTGAAGGTGCAATAAAGTTCTTCCATCCAAGGCTGTCAGTGTCAACTAGTAGACATTTAATGCAGTATCGTGTGCGAGAGATTAGAGCTGACAACATGGTGATGCAGATTTGACGCGTACCTCTGTATGTGAGCGGGGTTAGAGCACTATCGGCCAAGCTTGAGCGTCAATGTGCTCGCTTCGGCACCAATTATCAACACTTCAGAAACCAACAGCTGCATATCCAATGTCAGCAACAACGAAACGCTCAACACAACGAGTTGTCCGACCCACACATCTGCGTTTTTGCTCCAGCTGAGTAGAATGCTGCTCTGGACGATATTCACCCTGCTTAATGCCTGTTAAATAACGTCATTAGTTTAGTCACATTAAATCCACTCGAGAAGTCAATCTACACCTTGAACCGCCCACGGAAATTTCTTCGTCCATAACTGGTGCAGTGTACAAACTATCACGATGCACATTTTGTGTGCGTGGTGGTGAACTGCGCGCGTGACGTCGAGGGACCCACGCGTCGACAATAGCCCTCTGTTGACGGTGGCTTCCTGTTCCACAAATATTTATGATATTCCCCAAGGTTTTTATTTTTATGAATGAATGTAGCACATATTATTCTGGCCAATCAGATTTATTGTATCTTCTTCTGATAAATTGATCGCTCGTTGTATCATTATCCTGATAAATATCCGGCATCTTCCTCGAGACAATCTTCGAAACCAAATGGGATAAAGCAAAGGAAGGCCTCACCGATGAGTTCATCTGGAGCTGGGTAGTGACACCGGTAGAGGTTTTATAAATAACGCTTTATCGAGCATTGACGAGCTGCTCTAAGACCACCTAGTAGTCTGATGTTAATACACACGTGATGGACTACTTCCACCTGTGCATTATTAAAGTGAAGGCAAACGCTCTGACGGTCCTGCTATTAGAGAAGGACGGGACTAAGAACAAAAAGCAAGGTTTTGCGCAACTGCCTGCCTGGAGAACAGAAGCCACAAGTGAGGAACAACATCGACTTTCGCTTTCTATCGCGAAGACTAGCGTGTCGGTTTGTTCAGAAAAGGTTCTAGAGATTGGCCATGAAGATAAAGCTATATCGAAGAACAAGAGACGCCCTCAAATGCTAGAGTCAGAGCCGCAAATGGCGACAAGACCTCCCAAACGCTCGAGGATTGCAAAGGAGAAGCAAAAGCTTCACGACTCACAGTCACACTCATTACAGTGGACTCCATTTTGGACGAGCTCTGAAACAGCCCGGCCAGGCCCAAAACACGGGTGCTGGACCTGCGGTAGCCAACACATACAAGCCGACCGCCCTGAAACCCCGAAGAAGATGCGACCACAACACGCAAAGAGAAACTTGGGAGGCACCGTAAAGATAAAACGACTTAGCGAGTGTCTGCCTGACCAACCAGGTCAATTCGGGGGACTGCGTGTTGGCAATTTATTGTGCGAATTCTGGAGCGGAGACTTCGCGTATCAGCTCTGGGACCCTAGGAAAAAATGATGAGCGAGGTGTAACCTGCGAGGTGAAGACGTTAGCAAACCCGATCGAGTGCAAACTGCCAGGCGGAAAGAAGATGTGGGCATCCGGGACAACAATGCTGAAGCGGTTCGTGACGACAGCAGCTGACCCTGTCAACATTGACAGTCTTGAAACAAGCACGGTACAAGCTTGTGTACCGTGCTTGTTCATAGAGTGGTGATGACGAGTTCTACTTGGAGACGATGTAGCTGAATCTGCTTGGCATCGATGTCGAGAGACAATTGGAGGTGTTAGCATTGCCAAGTCGCAATAGCGGAGATGATGATGAAGACGCATCCAGGGTATCAGGTGACGACAACGACGCAGAAGCAATTATACTAGCAGCTAAAACGCTGATTCAGCGAGTAATCGACGAAGGTTTCCCTGACGATAAAGTCGAGCGGCGGCGCACAATTGTGTACGCCTATAAAGTGGGGTGAGTTGCTCTTGGTAATGCCCCCCCTCCCCATGCCATGTTGGTCAACATGGGATGGGTTTACCAGAACCCGACCAGCCGTTGGGTTTGTGCTGTTCTACCAGTTTGCAAACGTTGCGGTGATGACTTTTATCAGACGGTGGACTATAAACCCTTAATGTGCAGGCGGAACCACGCATGCTCAGCTTGCACGTTGACTTGGATAATATGAGAGGCAGTTTTCACTTCGGGCTGTTCGGATTCGTAGAAGGCTACTAGCAGCTCCCATTTGCCAAGCGGTGACAAGCGCTTTTGTCATACATGACATAATAAAAAACGATACACGCCAACGAGTGTATCCCAAGGCTTGTGCGAAAGCCACCCTGTATTTCCAGCCGGCCATCAAGCGATGATATGCAGCGCTGACTGGTTTCTCTATGCTACCGTCATCGATACGTACCTGGATAAGTCACAAGAGATGTATGAGCTGACGGTGAAGTTTGGTTTCAAGTTGAGCGTGATGAAGGGCTGCGCGTACAAGCGAGAAGTTAAGCGGTGTGGCAAATTGATAAATGAGAAATGGTCCAATACGACCCAGAGCACATCAAAGATCTGCGCAATTGGCCACATCCAACGAACGCTGGAGAGCTACAGCAGCTCGTGTGCTCTACAAATTGGATGTAAGACAGCGTTGTAGATTATGCTTAATTGGTCCGCTCACCGCAGGACACACTAGACAACGACATGGCGCAATCCCCCAGCGAGTGACAGTGACCGCTTTACCGAGCAGTAATGCGCGAATACGATGCGGTGAGGCAGGCTTCGGCTAAAGCAGCCACTCTTACCTTCCCAAAGCAGACGCTGAAATGGTTTTGTTGACGGAGGCCTCCGACATTGGATGGTCAGTGATTGTGACGCAAATTACCAGCTAAAATAATGATGCAGACGTCCAGGACCAGCAGCATCAGCTGCACATCGGCATTTGGTTGTATATTTACTGGTGCACAGAAGAACTGGAGCGTCATAAAAAAAGAAGCAGATCCCATCATAGCGAAACGTGACAAACTGGGCTACCTGTTACTACGGCGGGGTGGCCTTTGCATGCCAGCGACACCACCGTATCTTGATTTACTGTAAAAGCTAAATTACAAGTCCTTCTCTGTATTGCATCCCCTTGTTTTTGAACCCCCCTTAAAGACATTACCACCTTCTGAAAGCCCTTCTATTAGAGCCTCCGTACTGATTTTGGTTGCGTGAGGCCTGTCGTTCTAGAATTCTGACCTGATAAACATCAATCTTTGCACTCTGGCCTTTACCATGCGTCGCAGATTTACCGTGGGTACGATGGAGTATTGGCATCAGCTCGCAAGTTAAAGATCGGACGTGTATCCGTCAGACATCGAATTCGACGCCTTTAGATTTCGAGTTGTTGGCTAAGTAAAGCGGTATAACATGTCTCAGTACATCTTTGCGGTGCCTAGTTTGTATGCCGTACCATATCTGAAATGTATCACTGTTGGGAATATCACAGTGGACCCCTATCACTGTTGGGAATATCACGGCTGAGAGAATTGCTACGGCAGGCAATTATGTCGTTTCCCACAAGTACGATTCAGTAGTTTGGCTCTCAAATATCTTGAAATATTTTTTTGTAAGTGAGCGAAGGCAAATTTGCACAGTATATGTCATCAATCAACCAATAACAGCAGCCAAAAGTATATGTAAAGCTAATGTAAGCGCTGCGTAATAGCGAGCTAGCTCCTGGGACTAACAAAAGTCGCAGTTTGATGTGTATTACTACTTAGTAGTAGCTCCTTACTATATTTTTATTAATATAGTACTTAAGCATGCAAAAAGCAGAGTCAGGAGCTGGCCTGGGGTAACCCTGCAATGTACAATGTTCGAGACGGCAGTACATCATTCTAGAACCTTTATACTGGCTTCCACTAGCTGCACGGTAGTAGAATACAAAAATGTGTAGGAGGGTGAACTTTTAAGTAAGTACCGAGCACTATGCGCCAGTCGGGCAATCGATGAGGTAGGTGTAACTCCACCAAATAAGTTGGAGCCGCCACCAAAATAAAGGGAGAATGCACACGAATGGTGGACAGCTATCACTCACAAAATAAAAGTGGAGTGTCCACACATATAGGAAGCAGTAACACTTAGCACAAAGCTAATAAACACTCCATGTCAGTGCTTTTGTTCGAATCATTAGCATAGGTGAAATGATTCGAGCACTAAGTTGTAGCGATCATGTTGTAGTTGCAGCAACAACAAGTCGCTGTCAACGACGCCTCACTTTCCCTTGCAGCGTGCCATGGCACTACATTTCGGCTTGAATCCGAGCAGAGACCCCACTCTACGAGGTTGTGGCTGGGACGGTGGAGTCCACGTGCCCCTTAGCCATTAAGCTATCTTTGCAGTGTCATTCTCCAACTTGAGCCCAAGAGCTCCAGCACCACACTCCGTCCAGAGCAGCGGCACCCAAGACCGACCACCAACGCAGCTCCAAGAAAACACAAGTACGTTCATTGGTGTTATAAAATGAGCATTTCTAGCATGTTGATTCTGCGTTCATCTACCATGTTTGCTGGTGCAGTGCAATGAGCTCGACATGAAGAAGTGCGTGATTGGGTCGCGCTCGTAGTCAAAGTACTGGCACTTAGTCGTCGCCATCATCTCCGTCTGGATCCTAATTGCCAACTTCTTCGTTGTCGAGGGTGCCAAGGCCATGGACGTGCACAGTATGCACGCATTGGCCATCCACGCCCACAGCCTGGATCCTGCAGCTCATTGGTCACGGCGTCTTCGATCGTCGCAAACCGGCACTCTTCGACAGCCTGGACCAGGCTTTGATCACCGCTCCGATGTTCATGTAGCTCGAGATTTTGTTCCCACTCGGTTACCGTCCGGAACTCTACACGCGCGTGATGAAGCAGGTCTGGATCAGAGCAAGACCTTCCAGGCTACAAAGACGCTGTTGTTGAGGCAACAAGACAGTGACTTTTGTGGCCTCATCAAAAAAAGAAAAATGTATTGTTTTCGATATTTTTATGCGAATTTTCTCGTTAGGAGGCTACGACGATCTCTGCCATCTCTGTGAGACTCTTGGCCAATACCCTCCGCTCCACTGACGAGACAGCTGA
>NW_003303753.1:4697495-4701263 GCF_000142945.1 Phytophthora infestans T30-4
TCGGCATGAAGATTGCGGTCTGGTCCGGCTCCGAGTACAGCAACGCATCGCTAAAGAGCATCTCTCCAACGTCTTGAACCTATCGGTCACTACAGTCTGGAATTGGCTCTGCCACTTTGCACTTGTGCTCGTTGCAGGGAACCCGAAGATGCAATACTTAGATTAATGCATCGATGTGAGCTGAGAAAATTAAAAAATCAATTATTTGCAAAACTTCGCAAGTCACGATTGTAGTTCAGAAACATTATCATCTCGAGCCTGGCTGGAGACATTCGCTTCCGTAGATCAGACAGCACCAGCTTAGCGAGAGAGAAGAAGCGCTCACACTCGTTAGACGTTGGCGGGATGTACGCGACGTCGACGTAGTGCGCAATTGCGTTTCTTGAACGCCGCTCTCACAATAGAACGCTCTTCGGCGGCTCTTGAAGACGACCGTTCGAGATCAGGCGACCTAAATTCAGCGCAGGCTAATTTTTCTGCGACGTTCAGCGCGTCCCCACGCTGTAACTTGACTAGACCTTACTCTAAATTGGGGTTGTTCCCGTTGTTGACAGCCATAAATTAATAATTAAATTAAAAATTAGGATTAATTTTTACGCATATTATTTTTTCGGGTTCCCTGGCTCGTTGCTGTCAAGTGAAGCCTCAGTGTCTGGAATGTCGACACTATTAAGCTGAACTCGGTCGTGTTCGACGCGGAAATTGAACCACCGCACCAGCTTAAATAGTAGCGTGTTGTTGTTCAGTAGTCGACGTGAACACTCGAGAACTTTTTCACATTTCACAGTCGAGAACGCAGGTCTCCACATGAGCGGTTCGGCTTGAGCCTCCGCCACTAAGGACGCTTGTTGCGCATGTTTAGCAGGGATCTTGGCCTGCTCCATCTAAAAGATCATCGTTCTCACTCTCCATTTTGTTTGTCTCCACGTAATTTTAAATGAGCGACAGTTCGACGAGCGTGTATATCTATCTATTTCTGTATCTTCAACACTTCAATACTTTGGCAGTGATCGTGCTATTGTGGTGGTCGTATATTTTAAGGTGGTGGTGGTGACCCGTTTTCTGTGTGTGTGGTCCCGTCCACATTTTGGGTGGATCTACACTTTTTTTAAATAGCAGTACACATAATTTAAAGTGGCAATAACCCGGACTCGGCAATCGATGCTCTCCGCGAGCAGGCGACATTGAAGACTTATTCGTGGGAGCGCGCGCTGTCCTCTTCTTTCCATAACTCCCACTGTATGCCACTACGTTAGCAGCTCCTTTGCATCACCAGGAGGATGAAGATCAGATAAAGGCTCTACGGACTCCGTAGTACAATCTAAGGCTTGGAATAACGAGTATTCTGAATAAATGACGGATAGATTACCGATCGATTTTCCAAATACTTTTAATCCAGTGGAATAACGCGACCCTTCGTGGGATATATATCTGGACGAAAATAATTCAATTCCAAAGCTTCTGAGCTATTCCAGAGCTAAAGCACCGTGTTCAATTTGAAGAACTTACTGATGTGCCACTTGTAAGTAGAGAGACCTCGCGTCGTTCGCGCTTCGGCTTCTCCTATCATAACCAGCCAGGAGATCAAGCTATAACACACTAATCGTTTGACGGGCACAGCTAATTGCCGCGCTGTGACGGGATATATCGATGATCCGATACGTGTCGCTGCCTAAGCGTCGACTTGAATCGCCAGCAATACATGTACATTTTTGCAATATCAGGAGTGTTGTTGAGCCCATACACGACTATGGTCATCAGAGCTCCCCATGCACTGTCTAAGGCCGAAATGTGAGGCAAGCACCAACGCTCCACATTTCATAAGTAATCCGTCTTTTCGCTGGTTAATCAAGACCTTGATCTTGTTTGAGTGCATCTGCGTCCAGTATCGGGTGGAGTCTGGCTGCCCTCACGCACCAAAAAAATCGACGCCATCTGAACTGCCGCCGAAGTGGTCGGAAGACTTGTCGGGAGTAGTCAGCCACTCTTCAATTGGCATCAAACCGCTCACAGCTCGTTCATCGCAGAAATGGCCATCGAAGAGGAGAGTTCGCTTGATCTCACCCCGACGTTCGGACTCAATGCACTAGCAGCACTGGCCACCGTGCTTGGTGGGTGTGTCATCTTCAGCAATAAACTACTGCAACTGGCCAGCCCGATGTTCATGGCCGTGCTGCTCAGTGTATCTGCCGGTATCACAATCTTTCAGGCTCTCGTGGTGCTCTTCGCGAACTCGTTCAAGGAGTTCAACGACGCCTTCAGTCTCGACGACAATGAAAGCAACTCGAGCAAAGATGACGAAGATCAGGGCAACGCGTGGCTGGCGGCCACCGGCTGCTTTGGTGGCGGTATCCTCGTAAGCTACATAGTCGACTTCATCGTTCAAAAGCTCACTCCAGGTCAAAACATGAACGGCACGGCGCGGATGCAGCCCGAGCGCTTGTCCTTTGAAGAAGGCACGTTCGAAGTCAAGCCACCCGTAGAACTCGTTCAGAATCAAGGCAGCGACGTGTTCATTAAGATGGACGAAGCAGCGAAGGAGAAGCTGCAACGTATGGGCATTCTCAGTGCCATCGCTGTGGGTATCCACAACATCCCGGAGGGTATGGCTACTTTCGTGGCTTCGTCGGAGCACGCGTGGATTGGGCTGTCCCTGGCGATTGGTGTAGCTCTACACAATCTCGCGGAGGGTATTGCCGTTGCTACCCCGATCTACTTTGCGACGGGTAGTACATGTCGTGGGCTGCTGTGGTGCTTCTTGTCAGCTGTCGCACAACACATTGGTGGGATCATCGCGTTCGCATCGCTAGGGATGGATGCCGACAACGAGACACAGGGCATTCTCTACGGACTGTGTGCTGGCATGCTCTGCGGTATCAGCATGAAGGAGATCATACCGACTGCGTACATGTACGCTAATGGCAGGATGCACCTCGTGTCGGCTGGCACATTGGGTGGCATGTTGATCATGTCCTCTGGTCTTATTTTCTTTAAGTACGTTGGTGTGTAGCTAGTAAACCGGTTAAATAGCTGTTTCTGTGAAAATGAGTCCATGTATTATTATACCGGTACGTGTACTGCAAACTGGTCAATTTCCATCAAATGAATTGTATTTTTAACCGGATCCGGCGTAATCCGGTAGTCGAGACAGGTATCTGTACTCCGTAATGGTAACCAAATATCAAATAATATTTTTGATATTAATAGTACTATTTTTAACTCTAAATATTAATAGGAGTAAAAGCTAACCTGCTAGCTTCATATCAGCTCGGTGATTGTTAAAATATTAGCTATTACTTCAAAAATATGATATTTTATGATATTCTCCACTTAAGTACATTTCATGCCACACCTCACCCTTACTGAACCGAGGGCTCACAATAGAACTCTTTCGGTCAGGATCTACAGTAGAACATCAGTAGGCTTTAAGACTAATGAGTATTTGCTCTAGTATTTCACTGTGACACAGACAAAGGCGATCGAGATGGAAAACTGCAAACGCTTGCAGCTGTTTAACGTTGATAGAGCGAAATCAAGACATTTGTTCTTGTTCTCTACCGATCTCCTCGTCCAAATCGTGCGTCTAATAAACCTGCTGCCTATGGCGCTAAATTAATGCGCTCAGCAGTGCCAACACACGACGCCAACCTTGCCGTCACTCTCACAATTGTCCCTCCCTCACGGTTGATTAGTAATACTTCAGCTAGTCGAGAGTTAACGACACATGATTGGTTCATTTAGCCTGATTACCGCAATCCTTAAAATAAA
>NW_003303753.1:4701363-4702955 GCF_000142945.1 Phytophthora infestans T30-4
AAAGCTAACATAATATTTTTATATTAGCTCGGAGAACTGAAAAATATTAGATACTACATGATATTTTATGATATTTTCCCACTTAAGTACGTTTCTTGCCAGCTTACCTCTGTGAACCGAGCGGAGCCAAATAACTTTTTCGATCAGGTTCTAGAAAAGCAGTAGGCTTTAAGACTGACGAGTATTTGCTCTAGTATTTCACTGTGACACAGACAAAGGCGATCGAGATGGAAAACTGCAAACGCTTGCAGCTGTTTAACGTTGATAGAGCGAAATCAAGACATTTGTTCTTGTTCTCTTCCGATCTCCTCGTCGACATCGTGCGTCTAATAAACCTGCTGCCTGTGGCGCTAGATTAATGCGCTCAGCAGTGCCAACACACAACGCCAACCTTGCCGTCACTCACAATTGTCCCGGTACTCACGGTTGATTAGTAATACTTCAGCTAGTCGAGCGTTAACGACATCTGATTAGTTAATGTAGCCCGATTACGCAATCATTGAAAAATATAATATCGTATTAACTAATATTAAGTTGATATTTAATAATATCATATTGTCTCAAAAGAAAATATTAGGTGATATTTTTTATATTAACTGGTCTACAGGTGATATTTTCACAATATTAACTTCACCGATTTTGGAGTTACCATTAACCCCTGATCGTATCAGCTAATATTAAGTTGATATTTAATAATATCATATTGTCTTAGAAGAAAATATTACGTGATATTTTTTATATTAGCTGGTCTACAGGTAATATTTTCACAATATTAACTTCACCGATTTTGAAGTTACCATTAACCCCCTGTCCTAAATGCGGTATTAGCTAATATTAAGTTGATATTTAATAAAATCATTTTGTCAGAAGAAAATACTAGGTGATATTTTTATATTAGCTGGTCTACATGTGATATTTTCACAAATATTAACTTCACCTTACCATAAACCCCTAATTCCGAATTTCATTGTGCCAATGCTTTTCATTTTTTAACGCGTACAAGTAATCACCTGGGATGGGTTCCTGCCAGTATACTTCTGTATAGTAGGCAGAAATCTTGTACTGTACACTCCCGTGCCGTAGATCTATCGGCTGAAATGCATATCATTTTCAAATTTGCTGCGGCTGACAAATTCTCACTCCCCACAAGGTCCTTTCCGGTTCTCCTGACTTCCACGCTAGTGATGCGGGTTGGCTATGTGTGTGTGGTGGCCACAAGCATCATCCTTGCCACAAACAATGCAGTCTCAGATGCCGAAAGCCACACGAAACTCTCGACGACAACTGATTATTCCGAGACTAACAAGCGATTCCTAATTAGTTACGACATGGACGATTTGAACAAGGACGAGGAGAGAATGTCCAACTTTAACAATGCCAGGATAATCACTCCTCAAAAAGTCGACGACCTCGTGATGAAGGAGACGATTGAGCTCGCCCCAAAGAATATTGACTGGATCCTCCAAAGAGCAGACGGGAGAATCGACGGGTGGCTTGACGAAGCGACAAATGAGCCCAACCCAATTGGAAACATAGGCCAGATGCGGGCGAATTTCGAGGCTTGAAAGACAAAGGGGTAACGATTGATATGG
>NW_003303753.1:4703709-4716325 GCF_000142945.1 Phytophthora infestans T30-4
TTCAGGATGTTGTTGGTCTGAGGACATTTTGACCATGCTGTGTTTCTTGTTACGTAACCAACATATGCAAACTTGTTTGCGCAGTTGGTAATCACCATAATGCTCCCTGATTCTTCGAGTCGGTCCGTTATTAGCTCAACACCGGACACACCTCCGCGAGCACTTTGATGAAATTCAAGATTCATACCTTCGTCGCTCTCTTCGGTGTCGTCGCGACCGCCGTCACGGCAGACGACACATTCTATAGGCCGCCGCCGTATTGTAATTTCTCGACGGGCTGTCAGACGTTATACTGAGAAGCAAACCTTGCAGTCAGCAAGGAATGCCGTGACGAAGGTAACTCCGGCGATGACTTCCACACCTGCTGCATCGATAAGTGCGGCTCGACTGCCGCTCCCATTTCGACGAATGTTGTACAAGATACCAAGATGCATCTTAGATAAAACTGAAAACCACTAGCCGATCGCCGCCGCTACGCGGCGGTCGTTTAGGTTTTATATTAGATCTTCGCCTTCCCGCCTCCGCTTCGCTTCGGCGGGATAATCATTCCAAAATCTCTGAGCCCCCATCCGCCTAAATTTACTTCTTTTATTTCATAAATCTTGGTTTCATTTGCTACAAAATGCTGAGTTTCAGTTAGCCGTGCAATTATTTCTACAAAATACTGATCCCCTAGCATCATACTTACCATGCTTAAAAATAAAACTCAAGTGATCTTGACAAAGTCTGTTTATTATTGTTGACTGTCACTGTACCTTCATCTTCCACCCAGAATCACCTACACTTCAAATTAGCGTTGTGCTCGATTTCGTTGGCCGTTTATGAAACCTAGCTTGCATCAATGCAAAGGATAGAAATGGCATGTCCAGCTTGCGTCAAATAGCCGCTTGTACTGCCTGTTTAAGCTTGTAATAACTTAAGATTAATCGGTGTAGGATAATGCGTCCTAAGACACGTCCTAAACTGTCCTATTTGTCCTAAATTTTACAGGGAGATTTTGGAGATGTGTCCTAAAAAGCGACTAATCCTTCGTTACAGAATATTATAATTTGTGTCCTCCAGATTGTCCTAAACCTCAAATAATAACTTTTTCCGGACTATCTACGTAAATTTACGTAAGAGTTACTTAAAACTCACATTGGCTTTACTTATTGTCCTGGGGCACACCAACCATTTCTGAATCTCCCCAAGCATCATGGACCATCGCGGCTACTCCTTCTGCAGCTAGGGCGCTCGTCTATCTGGCCTCTGCTGCCACCTGCGGAAGCAATGTCTTGTCCGCTCTGCTCACGAGCGCGAACGTTCAACAGTGCGGCACGGACCACTGAGATCCCGGACCAGGCCACCATTGACAAGATGTGCGCCTCGACTGCCTGCAACACCCTGCTCGCTGACGTGAAGGCCATGAACCTGGAGGAGTGCCAACTGCCGGTCGGTGTCGGTTCCAACCTGAAGGCCGACCTGGTAGTCTACGTGCCGTCCAACTGCCCATCGACGTCGGCTCCCAGCCCGAACTCGCCTGCCACAAACGCACCTGTTGTCGACACCCCGACGACGCCAGACAACTCGACGAACCAGGCCAAGCACACTGCCGCGCTAACCAAGACCCCCATCGCTTGCTAACCGCGTCTTCGGATCGACTTGCAGCCAAGTAGCCCTTGCGAGTACTTTGCTGCTTTTTGAGCCCCCTCCCCCCTATGTCGTCACGTTCTGATTATTAACCGTCGTTTGCTGTGTGCATGTTGAAGTCGCTCAACCGTTATTAGCGGCTATTATTACCTTCAATGACTATCATCCTTTGAAACACTTTAAAAATATTGTCACACACTTTGAAGTAGAAAAGTTTCGTTGAGGTGCTTTTCGCGCACAACAAGAGTCGGCTGCTCTTGGAGAGAGGGGCGTTAAGATGATTATTGTTTCTAGCTAGGCCAGTTGAGGATGTTTTGAGGACAGTACATGTTGGGCTTGGTGTTGTCCTAATAGGACAGTGGTCTGAGTTGCAGTCTGTCCTAATAGGACAGCTGAGTGTCCAGTTGTCGAGTGTCCTATTAGGACACGCGGACCCTGGCTTGTTTCGTCCTAAAACTCATTGTGCTGTCCTAAATATCGGTTTTTTTATGAGCCGAATTGCTAGTTTTTTATCCCAGGTTTTAGGACAATAGGACACTTTAGGACTCCTAGTAGGACGCATTCTCTCCTACCGATTAATCACTTCTCCCATACCAAACTCAGTGAAAGCTACATTGAAGTAAAACATATTCAAAATGTAACATTTTTAATGCGTTCATTTTGTGCTGATTCAGATTTAGTCATTAGACACTCTAATCTGTGCCAGTTGTGGATATAGCATTTGGATATAACGATACGTCGCAAGACGCCTTGCTGTTGTTGTTGTTGACGGCAGTGTTTTTTATTTGATACTTTAACGATGATTCCAGGACGGTATTAGGCTTTAAGTTTATTAGTACGAGTCTACTTAAAATGACCATAATTTACACCTCTCATGTCGTGCTGTTATCTTACCGCTTCATGTAAAACCTTATTCTACGCCCTTGTCGGCACCACGTCCGCCTATTAAGAAGTGTCAGAATTTTGCTGTCTAAAAAAAAACGCTTAGAAAACAATGGTCAAGTTCAATTCGCTTACAGTGATAATTGTCATCAGCACATATTAATATAGTTCTTTTTGCTCACATGTCAATCTAAAATTATCTATCTTTGTGGCCCAGGGGAAAATGTTTATTAGCACAGCGCTGTTCTTGCGGTCAGTCCTTACGGCCAGCTACTGCTGTACATGCAATACCTTATAGAAATCCACTCAGATAACTTATTATTGAAATATTTCTTACAACAAAACAATTGTACTTATCATTTTAGCCATTGTAGCTCGCAGAAACTACTGAGTACAAAAACATGTCCTCGGATACACGCACTCTTACGTATACGCTAAGCACTCTGCAGCATTGGCCCTCAGCTTAATGTTATTTACTTTTTTTAAAACAGTAATGCAAGTTGTTTTTAATATTCGAGTGCTAAACTGAGGGCTTGCTTCCATTGCTGCAAGCTCCTTAGCGGACACGTAGGAATGCGTGTTTCTGAGGACATACTACTGATATATGTAATACTCTGTTTTCAGTAATTATAGTGACTAAATTTTAACTACAATTGTTTTGTTGTAAACATATTAGCATTAATAACTCGAGTCGAATATCAATAACAACATGCATTATTAAAAACGTCAAAAGTATTAAAACGATGCCGCCTTCAGATAATGGATACAGTAGTCTTGTGCAAATCCCTATATGTACATGTATACATACATTTACTGATGTCAGCTACACAATCCAGTTTTAACTGATTGGAGCCGCCTTCGATGCGCTCGACAGCCAGTAGAAATCGTGGAATATTTTTGTCCATTGATTTGTCCCGAAAAGCGTGACAGGCACCACAATTAATGTGACGGACAGACAGGTTGCCGCAATAGATGTGTAAGACTAGTGCTCTGGGCGCCAGATCCGCGGACGCTAGGGCATGGTTGGTTGGTGTAGTGTGGGCTGGCCGCCTCCGCTGCGCTGCGGCGGATTAAAGAACATTTTGGAATCAAAGCTGAACGTATTATATTTACTACGTGCCCTGCCAACTCCGCGACCCAAAGATCTCCCTGTACACCATATTGTTGGTGTGTACGTTCCCTTCCTCATCGATGGCCTCGGGATCCACAGCAATCTTGATCGCCTTCCTTGAAGTCACTCTCGATAACGTCACATAAAGCTGCCCATGTGCGATGACCGGTGATTCCAGGTAGATACCCACGTGGTAAATCGATTGTCCTTGGACCTTGTTGGTAGTCATGGCGAGCGCTGGATCCACTGGGAACTGCTTACGCTTCAGTTTGAACCGGAACTGCTTGTCATCGTCTTCACTATAAAATACGATCCGAAGAATGAACACCTTCTTACCCTTGAACGGCCCGGACATAATGCTGATCTCGATGCTTCTCTCGCGCAGTGACACAACCCAAAGCCGCGCTCCGTTGCAACGGCCTGCGTCTCTATTCAGGTTTCTAATCATAATGATAGGGGTTCCAACCTTCAGAACAATCATGCGCGGAGGGTTACCGAGAAGTTAAGAGGGTTAAGGAACTCCTCCCCAAGCATGCTTGCATCCGCGAACCCTCCAAGGCGGTTTACCGAGAGGTACTCCTTCGTTTCACCTGACAGCCGTTCCGCAACCATGTCGTTGATACAACCGATCACTTGCATTTGTGGGGGCTAATATGGGTCGCTCAATGAAGTATTCTTTGGATAAATTCTCAGTATCAACGCCCCGGCACACCGCATCTATGAGCTTGTTGACGTTGCAGACTCGTCGGTCTTCTTCAACTTCAGCCCTCTCTCGCTTGTGTTCCTCGTTCACCAGTAGGGTAACCTGATACTTAGGGGAGGCATGATATCCGCGTCTTCTTCATCAGAGGTCATTCGTTGTACCCGTCGTTCTGGAATGATACACATGTCGCGTAAAAACCATATGTCGTTATCACCGATCTCATGATTGACCGGATAATGGCCTTCTCCAATTTGAAGTAAAAATTCAGAGAATTCCGCTAACGCAGTCGTACTGGCCGCGTCTGGGGCGGAGAAGACTTGAAACAAGCTTGAATCGTCTCCGCACGCGTAGCACCCTTCAGTACAGATAGAATCTGACGGTGATCACCGCTGAACACCATTACCTATCCGCCGAACGGCTCCAGCTCGTTCTTCATAATATATCGAAGCGATTTGTCAACAGCCTCAAAACAAGCTCGGTTCATTATCGGCGCTTCGTTCCAAATGATCAAACTCGCGCTACGAATCAATTCGGCCTTCTGGCTCTGCCATGAAAGGCTGCACGTCGACGTCTCTGTAAGTTTGAGGGGAATCCGGAACGTCGAATGCGCGGTATGACCTCCAGCTAACAGAGTGGCTGTAATCCCACTCGATGTAACCGCGATGACAACCTAAGTTGCATCCAACGTGAGCGGGTATTTGCTCGAGTAAAAGCGATTTTCCTGTTCCGCCCGGACCATTCGAAAAGAAATGCTTCTCCCCTTCAACCGGTCTGCTCACAGCAGCGATAACTTGTTTAAAAAAATCCCTCTGGTTGCTGCTCAAGTGGTCCGCCTGCTCCGCAAAATGCTCCAGTTCGGGCTGGGGGTACGCGTCAATCTCTTGCTGGACAATATTAACAGACGCTATACCCGGATCGTTCACTTGAGCAAATACATCGTCGTAATCGGCTAGCAGAGGAAGGCTGTACATGTCGAGGGACTTTGGATTCGAAGCGAAGTAATCAGCGAAGTTCTTCAACGCCTTGTACTCCGCCATTCGAAGATGCACCTCCACTTCGCGTACATTATGCAGGCCCGCGTCTCTTTCCTCGATGTTTCGAACGTAATCCTCTGATATATCCTTTTTGAACCTGTCCCATAGATCTTTGGCATCACCAGGCATCGAGTAAACCAAAATGATACCGAAGTGTTGGCGTAGCTGGTACGGCATCTTGACCTCGGCGGCTTCGCGTAAGCAATGTATCCACTCGTCATCATTTTCCCAATACCCAAGCGCCAAAGCTGCTTGCTGGTATGTAGGATGCTCAGCACCATCAACCGTCCGAAGATCCGCAAAGGCCTTAGGCGAGCGTCGGTTACACAGGAGAAGTCGCAAGTAGAAGCGTTCCGGGTCCTGTGGAGATACGTGTACAAGGCGTCTCAGAGAAGCAACGTACTTCTTATACGGCTCCCACGTCTTGTGTTCCGTCCACCTGTACTTCCGCGGTACATCCTTGTACAGGAGATTGGCCGTAGCTTAAGGGTTACGCGTGCAAAGCTTGAAAAATGCCGTCAGCATTGATCTGTCCCCGCGGCTAATCGAGTTGTGAAGCTGGGGGGGGGTCATCGCTTGGTCGCGTTAAGCAACCATGTTCATTCCTTCTAAATGGATAGGCTTCGTCGCAACAGAATGTGTCGATACTTGTGTTGGATGCATGAATAGCCGCATGCAAGCTTCTACCGGAGATATACACCTCCCGAGGAGATACTGAAGAATTTCGTTCGCTCGAAATTTTTCGCCTTCAATCGTGATCGTCGTCATATCCGAGCCCTTGTAGACGTACTTGTAGATGTACTTGATGGCCTTGTTCGTGGCACAAACCTCGACGTTGATGTGGCAGTTGTATTTCTGCGAGAGGAACGGATTGTACGGAGCCACCCATTGATTGATGGTTGCATTGTCACATACTTCCCCCTTATGGCACAAAATTCCATCCGGACGGCGACCATGCTTGTATGTGGGGGTATTTGTCACCGTTTCGTCCGCGATAAAACTTCTTGCCACACCTTCCGTTCTTCATTCACGGGCAGTTCGAGCTCTGTTGACCACAGGATTCATGCAGCATATTAGAAATCACCGTATCATACAGTTCAGGGTACTTCTCTTTATCCGGGAGCTCCGCAGACACCAGCTTATCGACGTCTTCTGTGGTAGTGGACTTGTCCTCCGGACGCAGGATAAGTAGTATGTGAGCGTGGGAAAGACCACGCTTCTGATATTATACTACATGGACTCGAGCGGCTTGAATTTCCAGCACATCTTCATCGAGATCTTTGCTAGGAGCATTTAGTTCCTCCATGAACACGCAAGCCACGATGTCCGGTCGGCCGAATGCTTTCTCTCCACGGCGTAAGTTTTCCTTGACCTCAGGCCAGTTCGGGCTGCATGTCATCATATTGAACTGGTTCGGGGCTCCTGTTTCACGGACGATAGCCATGGCATCCAAGAAGCGTTGGTACATGTAGCGGGGACCACCTTTAAAATTCGGAGGTATGATGATATTGCGTTCAAGCTCACCCGCATCTGGCTCCAGCTCCGTATTATTTCCACGCCGAGTTCTACGTATGACCGTCTCGTCATCAGCTGCAATTCTGCGGATTGCAACAGACTCGCCGCGCAACGCGTCCGTGAGCCCCTGGAGGGGTTCCAATCGATACTGCAGATCGTACTTCTTGATGAAGCGCAGGCGTTCTTGTTCGCATTTGGCCCATTGGACAACGCAGTATTGCTGCGTCAGCCGCCCACCGCGCATGATAAGAGAATTACTAACCGTCCAGTCGTAAAGCAGATACGCCCCATATTCACGAGCGGACATGGTTAAGGGGTCACCGTGGCGATCGACGGGATTTCCAACGTACGGGAAATTGTAAGTACAGCCATTATCCCCGTACAGAAAGAGTAGAGGGTACTGCAGCGGGTCGTAGGTAACGCTCGTCTTAAAGATGTGCTTGAAACCTCCTCCTGGCGTGTAAAGGAAAGTATCCCTATGCTCAGCCGCGTTTGTGTCGATCACAGCGGCCGCCACCTCTGATGCACTTGGGGTGTTCTGCATACCCGCATTCGCATTCCGTGTGACGTGCAGACGCAGCTTAAGGTGACCCCCCTCCGGAAGAAAATTACGCAAGGCTAACGACGGATCGAGGTCATCAACATCCCCCCCTGCCGTTCGGCGTCGTTCGTGCTCTCTGATGACTGCTGCATACGCCTTCCGACCACGCTGAATCAAAAACCTACGTGCATTGATAAATCCTTGTGTGTACGGGTCGTGCGCCACCATCATCTGGTCAATCTTTTCCATAACGGCGCGATCGAGGCCTTACGTCATGTTCATACGGCTCCGCATATGTGCATCCATATCTGGAACGTTTAAGTAAACTTGGGCATACATGGAGCGACCGAAGGTAGGAGGTAGTAGCGATCCCATGCGATGGCACACTGACCCTTGTACACGAAAGTTGTAGACACCATTCCGTGTCACGCTTTCGTCAACAATCAGAGGCCGGAAACGCGAAGCTCCCATGGACGTAAATGCGAATACGTTGTTGTAGGCCCGGATCGACCGCATGAAGGTCGGGTTTTTGAAAGGTGTTAGAAGCGCATCCGGTGCTGTTCGCGGAGATGGAACGACCACCAGTCCGTTACGACAGTAGCATCTGTCTGTCTCTTGCGGAAACTTCCAAGCGTTGCAGTAGTGACAAACCTGTTCGTTCTCCTGGCTGTCATCGATGTAACGCTTGAAGTAACGACGGCCACCGGTCACTGTGGAAGGGTCAAAACTGTCGTGGTACGCTAGGCCCTTCTTACACTGCCGAGATCTCCTGCGAAACCGCTCTTGTTCCTTTCGTTGCTCCCTTTGTTCTTCCATCATAGCTTCTCGTCGTGACCTTCGAGCGGTTGCGTCTCGGCCGCGCTCTGCTTGACTAACGTCATCCGCCAAAGACGCTCTGTGATCTCTCCGTGCTGCTGTATTCTGATCGCGATCTACTTGGCGCAGCTCATCGGTCATGCCTCCTCTGAAGTCTCTCCGCTGTGCTGTGTTTACATGACGCTCAGCTCGCTGCTCATCTGACATGCCGTTCCAGCGATATCGGTGTACTTCTGCATTTTTGTCACGCTCCGCTTGGCGCTGTTCATCTGACATACCTTCCCTGCTACTGTCGTGTCTCACTGCAGCACGAATCCTTGCATTTTGACTATCATCCTCTGTTCTTTTGGCTCTGTGGTTGACCTGCGCATCTCGATCATACCCTTGATGAGCTGCCAGGTCTTCTGAAGCCATTCCATTGCGTCGTACCCTACTGTCTTAAGGCGTCTCGATAAACACCAGTTCTGAGATAGACACATGAAGCAAGGCGTTTTACTAATGGAGAAAATAACCGTCATCGTTTAATTTCAAAGTAGATAACCGCTCGGATCGAAGCGAAGCATATTACATGTGCAATGGCTCGCTATAGTTCTGTGGTGCTTCCAGTTTCGGCCATACGTCAACCTACTTTAGACCAAGAATCGGCTCGGTCTGATAACCCAGAGCTTAGAAACAAAGGATCACGGTAAGTACTCAGCGATCTGTCCGGATGATGCTATCCGGAAAGCCGCTGAGCTCAACGGTCGCCTGAACCCAGCGGAAGGGTCGGTAGAGATCCGAAACGACTACATTTCACTAGGTATTTGTATGCGAAGCATAGGATTAAATAGGAGGGAGCCGAAAAGGCTCTCAGAAGATAACATATCAGAATTTTCCTAGTCTAAGACACGTGTACGCTATTCCGGTAAGTCCCTGCATAGGGCGATTATGCCTGCCGTTGATACTCGAGAGGCATAGTTTGTAGGGTATTGACTGGAAGCACCAAAAGATTAGGTCGGTCGGGGTAGGCCAAAGTCTCGCTACGCGAGAAAGAAAGCCCTGCAAACTTAGCGGGCCGGTACGTGGGATAGCCCGGGTGCCGTAACACTTCTAGCTGAGCAGCCTCTCCGCTCGGTGACCCGTAAAAGCGCTCGCGCGCCGTCGTCCATCCTTTGGTGGAGGGCACCAGGTTTGTGAACAAGATCTGCTGAGTCAAACTCGGCGGAGCCTCGGAAGTGCTCTGACTTGGTTAGTCGGAACTCAGTGGAAGTGAGCTACTCGTCTGTCCCGGCTGGGCCGAACCGCGAGGGGACCGCCCTCTGCGCAGGCCATACAAGCGCCGACCTAACTCGGCGATTTGTTGTGGTTTGTGTAAGGAATCCACATCTGACGGTATTCGTGTGTTCTACTACACCACAGTTCACACCAAGTGTCTGCTTGAAGTCATGCACCACCAACCGAGCCTTGAACCTTCTTCACATGCCGTATTTGTCGTTCTTCACCGCATACACCCACTTGTTGGTGATGACAACGGCTTTTCCTGCAGAAGTTCGATTGCCCACAGCCAAAACGCCATGACAGCAAATCGACGCTAGCTCTTCGTCCATGGCAGCTCTCCATTGCTGCGCATGTGCTGACCTCATGTTCATTCTGTACATCGTGGAAAGCGGTACATCTCGCGCGTACAATCGAGAAGGGGTAGAAGTAGTTACCAAACGCTGTAAAAGCTGTAGCCGCCCAGTGCTTGTAGATGGAGTGACAAAGTTGAGTTCAAAATTGTTGAGATGAGAATTTCGCTTCCGTTTACGACCGAGCCGGGATGCTTGATACCGAGCAACCACATCGTGCTAGCCAATGTTTGTCTGCGAGTCCCACGTCAACTGTATATGGCTGTCGACTTGCTGATTAGGCTCTATATTTGATATCCAATTGGTGCATCGCTACCTACATCTGTATTAGGCTGAATCAGAATACCCTCCTTCACGGAGCCAAGTCGTACCATATCCTCGATTAGCATTTGCATCGGAGCTAGCTGAGTCCGTGACGGCAGTATGCTGTCACCGTGATTGCACGCATTCAGCAGTTGCTCAGCTTATACACGTCCGACCGTGTTGTGCTCCACCCACACGGTATTTCCACCTTGATGGGATGAAACCCCTCCTGACAGCAGATTCAGGAGCTATAGCCATCTGTTTCAGGCGAATAGCCAACTAAGATATCAGTCCCC
This sequence comes from Phytophthora infestans T30-4, assembly GCF_000142945.1. Taxonomy (NCBI): domain Eukaryota; phylum Oomycota; class Peronosporomycetes; order Peronosporales; family Peronosporaceae; genus Phytophthora; species Phytophthora infestans. Next base: position 4,714,147 of record NW_003303753.1, read on the forward strand.
ATTCTTGCGCCAGATTCTGCTTCTTGTTTTGGGATCCGCTCGGATGTGATAATAGCCCAGACAATCAAAAGTCCGCAGCCACGATACATCGGGGCATTCTCCAGACATAATTTTAGTGTGTCTTCGTTGACAGTACATACGTCTACTTAACCCCCCCTCCCGCACTTACGGCTATTTTCGGTCCCTGTCTACGACCCCACATGTTGTATATACAACATGTTAAAAATAGGCTAAACTTGAATTTTGTATTGACCTCCGTAAGTACGAATACGTTTTCTGCACTGCGGGAAGATCAGACGCTCGGTGATATATTGATTGCGAGCTTCTTCGCAGCGCTATGTAGCCACATGCTGTCTAAGACACCCACGCTGCGCCAACAAACCTGAAGAAGACGTATATCAACATATTAGAAGTGTCCCTTTTACAGGGCTTGAACATGCCATGTACGAAGCGCAATGGCTATGTGTACAGTCATCAATGATGCAACACATTTATATTGAATCAGGTTAGGTATTCACCGAAAAGCCCACTCTTACTCGCTATCGTCCTCTCAGCACATCCCTCCCCACCACTTCTCTCCTCAGCGCCGACATCAGTGTCGGAACCAGCGCCCCCCTCCACAGTACCGCTGCCAGCGCCTCCCTCCTGCGCGCCGCTGCCTTCTTCCGTATCACTAGCGGCGCGTCGGCGCTTCTTTGCCGGGCTGCGCATCTGGATTCCACGACCAACACGAGGGTGAGGCCGCTCCTCTCCGTTCTTCCACATGACATGCCAGATTTGGTGGCATGTCATGGTGTTTCCTGGGTAGTGGCCCGGCCGGACTCAGTCACAGAGGTAGACACTGTGCATGAAGAAGTACAATTAGTCAAAGTACGATTGCATAGGCCACTGTCACACTTACTACTTGTTGCCGTCGCTGCATGCCTCGCAATAGAACCTCGCTGCACTGCGCTGGCCGACCTTCTGCTTGCGAATCGAGCAGACCTTGCACTGGTGCTGTGGCCTCTTCCGAACACCTTCCCGGATCTGGGTCCACTCTGGAAACTCGGTCAATCTGTGGGCAGCTGATATCGAAGCCACCTTTTTGGTCGGAAGGTGCTGGAGAAAATGTCTGCATGATAATAAACGAGTCAGATACGATACAACATCTACCACATGATCGCCGGCAAACATGTAGTATATACCTCATCAATGAAGTCAGCCGAAGTGACCGGCAAAAGTTGCGCCTGTAACTCTGCTAGAAATCCGGCATGATCAGCACCTTCACCAACCATTTTCCGAGCCTCACGGAAAATGGTAAAGGCATTCACGAGTGCCATGTCGACTAGGCCTAAGAAGACCGTCTTGTAGTACTTTCAAAAGCGCACCGAGAGTTGCAGCGAATAGCGCTGTAGCCTTAGCTGGTCGTGGATATCAACCCCGCCCATCCAGCGATGATAGTTGCGCATCGCTGATGGGCAGGGTATGATTTCCTTTCTGCCGCCACGTAGATGCCGCCCTATGATGGTACAACAACAACAGCATAAGTTAGGAAGCCGTCGTCGCTAAGATACGACCCAAAAGTAACTTACCGCAGGTTTCAATAGATGTACTGCTGCCAGTCGAGAGAAGGTAGACAGGAAGGCGGTCCCACCAAAGCATTACCTGTAGAAGATCGCAGTTTCTTTGCGACGGCGATCGTGCTGGTCCCGCGGGGGATATGAGTTGGACGAGTTGCTGCTTAGGTCACGAGGGCTGGCGGAAACCCTTTCTTGTTTAGCTGTATAGTGCCAACCGTGTATACATTCCCAGCCAGGAGCTGCAAAGCTAGCTGGATCGACGTATAGAATCGATCCGTCACCACAGCGTGGTACACACCTTCTTCTGGGGCAGGAAGAACTTCGTGCAGATTATGGGTAACCGCTGCAGGGCCAGAGTTCGGGTCTGCTGAAAATCGGGTCGTCGATTGACCTCCGAGCTCGTCTGAGTGCTGGTTAGTTCCACAAAATACTTTCAGACTTCGATGCAGCACAATACAACATTCCAAACAATACAGAGGTAGACAAATACAACATGTGAGACTTAGCCAAAAAAAATACTCCACGATGGAGGCCGTCAAGCTACGTACCGTAGACAATACGCTGTGTCAGCACAGCATGTCATAAACAGTTTTGTGCCCCATTTGTGGGGCTTGTCCTTC
>NW_003303753.1:4716425-4718241 GCF_000142945.1 Phytophthora infestans T30-4
ACTGCAGCGGGGCTGCCGTAGCTTTAGTGTCAGAGGAACACGTGCGACTCAAAGAGTCACTAATTAAACGTTCCTTATCCAAAGGACACTTACAGCCCACCAGAGCTCAAAGTTAATACCTTAACTTTTATGCATCAAAACCAGAAGTGTTCCATTTACTATTATTGCGACCAAGCCACCTAGGAGTAAATGCATCTGTTTAACTAGCTAGCATATTTAAACCTAATCAAATGCATAACGTGTGGCTTTCAGTCAACGTACTGAGAGACCTTGTTAACTCTCCAACTTATGTAGTGAGAGTTTGTTAACTCTCCGGGTACTTCGTACCACTGTATGTTCCACACCATGTAGCCCCGTTACACTCTCCCCCACTAAAGAAGAACACTCCGTTCTCGAAACTTTCCTCAGCGAGGTAACAAGTCTTGTTAAGACGGCGGAGGCTACTACACCTCACACCAGCGTTGTACAGCTCCGCGAGCTCACAAACGCCTACGCATCGTTGATGGCCAGCTGCTCGTTGCCGGCCAACGGCTCAATGTTCCAAGTGCACCGCGGATCTTGTCCTTAAGCGTATTCAGACCTTTTCTCGCGCTCTGCGCCTACTCCAAGAGCTGCAGGACCGCTTAAAGCTATGCTCTTGACTCATCCGAATCGTCGACAACAGCTCGGCGGTTGAACACTCGCTTTACAAGCGATAGGTCGGTAAGTCGGTCCCACCAGGGCGTCGCCCTCTCGTTCCATGAACGATTGGCCACGCTTGGACAAGCTTACGGGCAACACCCGTTTTGCTCTGAAAGCCAAGTCACGCAGAAGAAACCTGAAGATGCCAAGGACAGAAGCAGGGTGGAGAGGTTTAAGGGCGTTGTCCGAGCTTTACTAGGCGCTAGAAACCTACCTACTCATGCGGTGTCGACAGTCTTCAAGACGAAGTTGAGGCCTCGGTTCATAAGACCGTTCAAGGTCGTGGCCAGGAAGGGCCTAGCGTATACGCCCAGCCTTCCGAAGAAGATGCGCACGCATCAGGTCTTCTATGTTGGCTTGCTTAAGCCATATCAAGGTCCTGCTCAGGTGAGCGCGGAGGCGTTGGCGCCGACCGTGGCTGGGCCACGACAGCTGCAGGGCAGCAGGTGGTAGAGCCACGGGAGGCTGAACGACAGCAAGTGGTGGACCCACAGATGGCTGATCAGCAGCATATGGCAGAGTCACAGGTCGTGGAGCGAAGTGCTTGAGATGCAGGAGCAAGGCAAGCTAAACGTTCAGCCTAGCGACTGGACGCTCAAGGTCTGAGACCTGGTTGTGAGTCAATTGTGGTAACCGTAAGCTATCCACAAGGTGGGTCATCACTTTGATGTCGACCTAGGGGCGGTGAACGTGAGCGCTCGCGTTGTGGACACCGGCGTCGTATGGACGCAGACGCCGTTCCGGCAAGTGCTGACTCTCCCTGCGAGAGCCCAGCCGAGGCAAGGCCTCCTTCACCTCTGCTCGATGAGCATGGTGAACTCCACTATAATGTGGAGCGCTTTGTGGCGCGGCGTAGACGCCAGAGTCGTACCCAATACTTTGTGAAGTGGAGGGGTTACTCGCACTCACAGAACCCATAAGGAATTGAGGATATCCTCTGGCAAGGTTTCTCTGACGCCATGAGCGCTTACGACCGGGACTTTTGTGCTGAAGCGCCACCCTGGCGTGCACAGCGTCGTCAGGCGCTGGGCGCTCTCCACTAGATTGGGGAGCGAACAGGTCAGTAGTGAGCTCAGGATCTGAACAGTGGCCTGCCGCAGCCAGCTCGTACGTATAAGCGGTGCTCGCAGCGAGA
>NW_003303753.1:4718341-4722445 GCF_000142945.1 Phytophthora infestans T30-4
ATGGCCTCGTCGAACGACACAGCGGGAGGAACGTTGTATCCCCTTTCAAACGTCTGCTGTAGCGTGTCCACTACGGAGCGGACTTTCCAGGCGCGGTCCGTTTCAGCTCTCGAGTCTGTGTTGTCGGTAAAATGCAGGTTTTGCATGATGCGCTCAAAGCGCGACTTCCCCACGAAGTCGCCAAATGTGCCTTTTGGGACAGCGCCTACCCGGGTCGTTCCCCAGTGATCCGCAAAACGGCGCTTGTGAGGGACCAACATCCTCGCGATAAGGAGCCCGATACAATGCACAATGTGCTCTGGCTTTATGTCCTTGTGTTTCTTGGTCTCCCGCAACATCACAGTTTCCCTAGTCAACTCTGCATCATCAGCCACTCGCTTCGCATGATGATAGTATCGATTACTCTCAGTAGCTATTCGGCGCCAAAGCCGACGAGGCATGAAGAAGAAGAAGAGCTGTAATGGGGACTCGGCTACTTCAATCGCTGCCTCCGTTGGTCCGTTGTCACCACTGTATAGAATCGGGTATGGTTCTGCTCGTTCAGGATGCGATGCGGTATCTAAACATCATACAACATATACCACATTAGTTTCATGTTGTATATACATTATCTCACAAGCCTTACCAAACTCCCAGCCGTCTACTCGCATCTTCTTCAGAGCAGCATCATCCTGCGCGAGCGCTTGCATCTCGTCTTTTGTCAGCGTGTCCCAATTGTTTGTGGTTGTGTTCCAGTCACGTCGCAGCTTGCCGATAGCTGCCTGCAGACCTCGCTTCTCCAGCTCTCTTGGGCTTTCTCTGTCACGATGAGGAGCGCGCACGTCCAAATACCATCATATCACTGGAAGATTTACATCGACATCTGCGTTGGAAGAGTTGTTGTTGCGCTGTTGTCTGGGGGAGCAATTTCCTGGTTCCTACAATTTTAACCCATTCTTCGAAATCTTCGCTTTGCACTTCCAGATTTGGGGGGGGGGGAGAGAACTCTCCATTTATTCTAATTCTTCAACGGATGCATTCATAGCTGGAGCGGAAGACGTGAGTGGCTCAGTCGTATCCATACTCAAAACCCTGTCCCAAAGTAGTTCACATCACGCGTCAATATACATCTTCTATGCGTTCACACATGCAGTATATATATCATCGCAGAAGCTACCTGGCCGTTTGATGTCTGGTTGGAGGCAGGGCTGTGGCTTCGAGTGGTATTGGTGGTGATCTGAAACAACATAACATCAGATACAACATTAAAACAATTAGTTAATGTAGTATGTTCAGCATGTCGAGAATCACGTACTTTGATGCAGACAGCATACTCTCGTCGTCTGCATCTGAATCCTCAACTGGTTCAGCAAGGTGCGGACTGGCGGTTTTCTTCTGCTTCTTCGCTGCGGGAGACTTTGACGATTCCTTCCTCCTTGCTGCTGCTAGTGCTTTCAGCGCTGCTTGGCGCGCTTCAGCCCCGCTGCGTTCTTCGTCAACCACGTGCGCACGTTCCCTTGCTTTCTCGGCATCACGTCGTGCAGTTATAGACTCCACACGGGCTACAGCTTCCATTTCTTTGAACGCGTTCCTTTCCTTCGCCAAAGCTTCGCGCTGGGCCTTGGTCATCTTCTTCTTCCCTTTTCCAGGTTTTTTTTCCCCGCTTTGGCCTTAGCTGCGAGACGAGCTGCCCGCAGCTTCTTTGTCGCTGCAATGTACGACGCCGTCTTTCCAATAGTTGGTCGGCTCGGAAGCGCCGGAATGGATTGCCCACGAGTCATAGCCGTCGTCGTCAGCCTTACCTTCGTCGCGGCCACCGTAGTCGTCTGCGTTGCCCCCGCGGCCTCGCTCCCGAAGTCAGCATCCGTCTCCCTCTCTCCGTTCAGGTATGCTGTGTGTTGGGCAGTCAAGCGCACCCGATCCTCCGAGCTTTTGCCTTCCAGGCGGGCGAGGAAGCCTTCTGACTCGCGACGCGTTTTGCGTCGGCCAACCATCTCTGGTCCCCGTTGCTTTTTCTCGAATGTGCGAAATCAGTGGATTACACGAGGCGAGAGTCAGCAACCTTTGTGACAAATCGGAGGAGTTTTGTGTGCGTGTTCTGTGCATTTTTCAGCCTAACCCTGTGCATTTCACTGTCTTTAACATGTTGTATATACGTGGATAACCACATTGACCACTTGCGAGCGGTGCCCGAGTGCATGCGCACTAATAAGTATATAGACGTGGATAACCACATTGACCACTTGCGAGCGGTGCCCGAGTGCATGCGCACTAATAAGTTGTACGCCAACTTGGACAAGTGCGTCTTTGGCGCGGAGGAGATACCTTTCCTCGGGTGCTTCATTGGGAAGCGTGGCTTACGGGCAGATCCTGCCAAAGTCAAGGCCATCGTGGACTGGCCGGTTCCCAAGAACCAAAAAGACTTACGCAAGTGGCTAGGCTTAGCCAATTACTTGCACAAGTACAGCGCGAATTACGCGGAGATGGCTCGGCCATTATCAGATCTCCTTAAGAAGGATGCACCATGGTGCTGGAACGTCGAGCACGACGGAGCCTTTGAGGCTGTGAAGGAGAGCCTTCTCCAGGCTCCGATCCTTGCGCTACCGGACCCGGATAGTCCGTTTAGCGTCGTCTGTGACGCCTCCGATTTTGCAATCGGTTGTGCTTTACTACAAGCAGACGCCGAAGGGCGTGAACGCGTGATCGCGTTTGAGTCTCGCCAGCTCAAAGCTGCAGAGAAGAACTATCCAGTTCATGACAAAGAGCTACTTGCAATGAAGTATGCTCTAGTCAAATTCAGGGTACACCTGCTAGGCTCTAAGCCTTTTGTGATCTTTACTGATCATGCGTCGTTACGCACTGCGACACAGTCGCCTCATCTCTCTTAGAGAATGGCAAGGTGGCTTTCCTTCTTTGCCGAGTATAACTTCGAGGTGAAGTACAAGCCGGGGCGGCTTAATGTAGTGGCCGATGCGCTCTCGCGCAGGCCGGACTACGAGTTAGCTCATGTCACGACAGTGACGTCGTCAGTGCCTGACTTGATACGCGGAGCGTATGCACAAGACGACATGTGCGTAGCGCTGCTACGGGCTCTTGGGAGCGAAGCGTTTAAAGACTCTGACAAGGAATTGTCTGGGCGCTTACGCGCGAGGCTGCATCGATACTCACTCGATGGCGGCCTGCTGTACTACAGCACCGACGCTGAGGATAACCCTCGTGTAGTCGTTCCTCATGATGAGGATCTAAAGTATCGAATCCTCTATGAGGTTCATGATACGCCCGTGGGCGGGCACTTAGGTCGGGAGAAGACCTATGGCTCGGTGAGCTCGATGTACTGGTGGCCCAAGATGTATAAGTGGGTCGGCACCTATGTACGCACGTGTGAGACGTGTCAACGGACAAAGTCCGCGCCGAGCACGGCAGCGCCATTGGCGAGTTTGCCTGTCCCCAAGGGATGCTGGCAGTCCATGAGTATGGACTTTGTGTTTGGCCTTCCCAAGGATAAGGCGGGAAACACAGGTATAGTGGTCTTTGTAGACCGATTGAGCAAGATGGCTCATTTAGCGGCAGTGCCGGACACCATTGATGGTGAAGGTACAGCTTTGCTGTTTTTAGACCGAGTCTTTCGCCAACATGGCTTGCCTGAGGCAATTGTCTCGGATCGAGATCCGCGCTTCACCGCGAAGTTCTGGACGTCCCTCTTCAGAGTGCTTGGAACTCGTTTGGACATGTCCACGGCGGACCATCCGCAGACCGATGGTCAAACTGAACGCGTGAATCGCGTTGTGGAGGATACCCTCCGAAGCGTATGCGCTGAGGCGCCAAAACGCTGGAGCCAGATGCTCCCACTCGTTGAGTTCGCATTAAATAATGCAGTGCACGCCTTGACAGGCTACACTCCGTTCTATGTGAACGGCTTGGTTAACCCTCGCGTCCCACTGACGCCGCCACGCAGTGGCTCAGGTCCTGGTTGGACTAGCGAACATGCGGAGCGGGCTATTGGATATAGCCCCCGGTCCGATTCGCATGCAATCTACAGACCTGGAACTCTTGAAGTGAAGGGCAAAGGGCCAACGACGCGACCATTAAAAGTGAAATCAAGCACGATTACGAGACACTGTTGCG
>NW_003303754.1:0-9255 GCF_000142945.1 Phytophthora infestans T30-4
TCACTTGACGCTCTGCTCCTCGTGACGAAACATCTACCGAGTCTTCATCCGGCTCGTAGATCATTTCCTGGATGCGGTTCAGCGATGCCAATTCCGACTTGCGAGTTTCAGCCAAGATTACCCGACTGACCTTCGATTCCAGCGCTTCAGTGGCTAACGAATCCGCGGCCGCGTTGTATTCTCGTACAACGTGAAGATATTTAACTGATCGAAGCTTGGCCGTGAGTTCCTTGTGAGTATTCAGCAGCGCTAGCAAAGTTTCCTTCCTGCATGCGATCACCCCAAGTGATTGTTGAATCGCGAGCCTTGAGTCCCCAACGATGACTAAATCCTCGGCACCGTGCGCAGTAGCAGCCTTGACACCGTTGATCATACCTTTATACTATGCCTCATTCACCGTGGTAGCCGAGAGGTAAGCGTTTGCAGCAATCACTACCTTCCACTCAGGAAGGCTCCACAGCACCCATGAACAACTCCCGTAGCCACCGTACTTCTCTGTCTTCGCTGATCCGTCAAAAGACATGACGAATCCGCTGTAATTACGGGAAAGCCTGGCGTACAGCAACGCGGGGTCCATTCGAATAGTCGGGAAACCCTTGTTTGGAGGCGCCACCGGCGCGAGCAAGTCTTCCAGGTCAACGAAGCTCGTGATGCTTGACTGCAGTAGCTGCGCAAAGGCGACATCCTTCTCTTTCACGCGCTGCACCTTAAGGTGCCACTGCGATAGCAGCACTGCGAGCTGGACCGCGCGTCCGAAGAGAGACTTCGACTTATGCACCCACTCTAACGTCGAGAATCGTGTATAGACATGTAGCGTCTTTCCTGTCAGCGGGACGTAACAGATCTTCAACAGCAGAAGTAACGCCAAAACTTCCTTCTCAGCAGGATGGTAGTTCATCTCGGACTCCTTGAGCACCCGACCGAGGAACCGTACGGGGTGTAACTTGCCGTCATGTTCTTGCATTAGCGTAGTGCTCAACGCCCATTCATTCGCAAAGAGCATGACGTGAACTTCTTTCGACCGATCGAAGTGCCTGAGGATGGGTGAATGTGAAACACTCGTCTTCAATCTTTCGAAGGAATGACGTGCCACAGAAAGGCCACCTTTAACGACAAAGTCTTCATCCTTGAGCTGGTACAGCGCCGCACCGTAGACCGCGAAGTCTTGAATGAAGCGGCTGTAGTAATTAACCGCTCCAAGAAACGACTGCATGCCCTTCTTGTTCGTTGGAAACGAAAGCTCGGTGATGGCCGCAAGCTTCTTGGGGTCAGCTCTGATACCTTCTGGCGAAATTTTATGCGACAGAAAGTCCACCTTGGGTTGGCAAAAGATGCTCTTGGTGAAGCTAATGCTGATCCGACACTGTGCGAATCTTGCTAGCAATCGGTCCAGCGTCGCCAGGCAGCTGTCGAAATCCTCGCCACCGAAGCAAATGTCATCCACAAACGACCGTCGACCAAATACAGGTACCAGCGATGATTCGTCTGGCTCCCCGTTCGTAAACATGTCAGCGACGGGGCTGTTGACGAGTTGTAGTACAGGGTCGGTTTCTACCGGTGCTTCGCGGTCTGCCGCGAACTTCGTTTGAAACGAACCCTCGGCGCTTGGCCCACGACGTTCCTTGGCCTGTTCTTCAGCTAAACGCATCTTCTCCGAGTATTCAAACCAACCTCCTTTAGGATGAACGAACCCCCAGAGTGCGTTGTCAATCATACGCTGATAGATCATCGGCGCGTTCTTTAGCCCGAAGGCATGCGTAACCACTCGAAATGTCCGAGTGCGCAGACGAACGCCGATACTTTACGCGCTCGCAAGGTCATCATGACCGCCCAGAAGCCGCTTGCTGCATCCAGCGAGCAGAACCATAGGTAGCGCTCGATATCTGTTAACAGGTCGTCGACTAGCGGCATTGCATACTCCATGATCGCGGTGATAGCATTCACCATCTTGTAATCAATGCAGAGCCGGATGTCCAGCCCGTTCTTTTTCATCACAATCACGATCGGCGATGCCCATGGACTGTCTGAAAAGACGATCAGTCCTGCACGCAATAAAGCGCGCAGCAGCTCGTACAGCTTGCCGAGAAATCGCAGCGGCACGCGCCGGGCACGCTGTTTAATTGGGGCGTGCCCCTGTGTGTCGATATCGCATACCGCTCCGTAGGCTGGCGGCGGCAGTGCGTTACCACTAGCAATCAGGATGTGCTCGTGGTTCTTTAGCGTCGCGACCAGACGTTCTCGGCGTTCAGTCGACAGCTCAGGATCAGCAACATTAGGCGCAGTGTAGTCAATTCTCGTGTTGATCTCTTCGGTCAGATCCGGCAGGAATGCCAGCTCCTTCGCGTAGTCGTCCAAGCCAATGTTGTTAGCTGGGTGTTCGTAGAAATCATTTCTCGTATCCTCCGTTGCTTCATTTCCCTCGGTTGTTAACACTCGAGCAACCGAGATGTATGTTCCGTCCAACGCCGCTATGGATTCTTCCCTTGACTCAACATTGCCATCCGTTTCGATTTCAACAGTCGGTACTTGGTCCATCTCCTTCCCATCCTGGTTTCCCATCTCTGGGCCACCTGCCGAGTCGTCGTTCGCAATATTGAATGCGTGGGCCGTCGACATATTGGGTTGTTGACTTTTGTTCCGCTCCTCGTTCTGCCGCTGTCTTGACATTTCGGAATTCGCACCAATCTTGCAATGAATACTCGGTGCCGTACTCAACACCTTCTGCGCGATGCCTGTATCCTCTGGATCAACCACCGGTGGCTCGTTCGCAGATTTGGCGACACACAAGGCCGGGACAGCTTCGTCAAAACGGGTGACTCCATTCATCCAGTGCCGTGACTTGTCGCTTCCGTGGTCACCCCTGACTGGACACTAACACTCGTTGGCGTATGTACCACGTTTACCGGCCTCAGTAGTTCGTGTGTACGCACTACCGAGGCTTCGTTCGCGTTATTGCCTCCGCCATGGGCTGTCGTGTAAGTGTCCAAAGGTTCTGCGGAAGGCTGACCGTCGGCCAAATCCCCGGCTGTCACCCCAGACGCCAGACAGGCTTCCACTCGTTCACGCTCTTCCAGGATCAGTGCCCAGCGCTCTGCACATGTCAGACGATCACTAGAATCCACTAGCGAGTCTTCTAGAGGTCGTGCTAGCACCCCACCGGGTTCTGGGTAGTATGGTCGATCAACTGCTGAAGGCTGAGTTGCAAGCCACTGTTCGTAGATTTCGCATTCACGCTGAAAGAGCCCGCGGTCTCTACAACCTTCGTAGGCCAACACTTGCCAGTCTTGGTACTTCTTGGACTCCAGACGCACATAGCCGTCACCTCGTGGCAAATCCCCATCTGGAATCCACATAGTGATCGAGTCGTGTGCTGGTAGGTACACAGCTCGATCAGACACGTTGGTCAATCGAATGCTCTGAGGCCGTCCACGTCGAAACCTCGTCACTGACGGGATTAGCTTGTTCGTTCGACGAACCCACAGTACGTGTTCTTCCAGCCCGACTTGACGCTTCGCTAGTCGATATTCTCGCCACTCGTGCGCTTGAATGTCCAACCGCTCGGGTGGCCCGGCGTTAACATGGGAGCCGTATTCTTCGCTGTCGATCATGTTCTTGGTCTTTATCAGCGGGATTTGGACTTCGTGCGGTAATTGCGCCGCGCCGTGGAACAGGTCCAACCGGATCCCAGCTGGGATCATAAAGTCGGTCCCGAGTACCACGTCGACGCCTGCACTATGCGCCATTACCCACATCTCAAACTCGTACACCATCTCCCATCCGAGCGTAATCTTGACGCACGCTCGTCGCGTCGTAGACACCTTGCCTTCGTTGATTCCTTGAATGTCAATGCGGCGTCCGTGATCAGGTACATCTCGGAGTCGCAACTTCTTGGCAAAGGCGTCAGTGATCACACTAATGTTCGCTGCTGTGTCGAGGAGGATCCTCGTTCGCTGGTCGTTCACAGCGCCTTGCACCAGAGCTCTCATTCTGATCCGTCGGTCGAATTTCGTGGCCGACCACCACCCCTGTCTCTCGCCAGGGTTCAACTTCATCATCTTGGAGTGACCCTTGGCTCGTCTCGTGCTGCACTCGAAACCACGCCGAACGAACCCTCGCTGGTGTCCTCATCAGCATCAGCACACTCCATTATTTCTCCAACACCTCCACCGAGGATTCTACTCCTCTCCTTTTCATTTTCCGTCGCGTTCACACTTGTTACGTATTTATCAGGCCATTCACTCTGCCCCATGAAAGCAAAGATACAATCTGCTTCCATTGAAGGCTCGGTTAACTGTGGCAGCCCGATAGGGACCAACCCAGTTGTAGTTGGCGGGCTGCCTAGTTTAAATGACGTTCTTGAACGACGGCCTTGAGCTCTGGCGGGAGTTCCTCCTTCGTGCCTTTGGTGCGCACAAATTTGGCAAGGTCTTGGAAGTTGCGGAAAAGTTCGCATTGTCCAGCATCGTGGAGTTGTTTGCAGAACTTGCATCGCTTGTTACAGTAGTGGGCGGAGTGACTCATGCCACCGCACACCGCGCATGGTCCGTACTGTGGGCGTCGGTTGTCGCGGTTGAAGTCACGTCGACCGCGTTGATCCTGATTGAACCCACGGTCACCACCTCGGCGATCTTGATTGAAGCCATTATCGCGATCAGGCATGTTTCCACGTGGTTGACGGTTGTCTGAACGTGCGTAGGTGCCTTCAGCAGCTGCACGGCGCTCATTTTCGTTAGCCGCGGCGAGGTATCGGTCGTTTTCGTCCAATGAGAAATCACCGTCCGTATTATCAGGCTGAAATTCGTTGTACTCATCTTGGACATCGTCGTAAGCGTTCGGATCTTCGTTTGAATACTCGGTGCCTCCCTGAGCAGCTTCACGACCTTCTAATTCAGCTAGTAGGTCGTCCACCGTGGCTTCAATGAGTGTCACTCTTGGTTTGTTGCGGTTGTCATCGCGGCGACGGTCATCACGCCGGTTGTTGCGGGCGTACCCATCGTCGCGTCGCGTATCACGACTCTTGGAGTATCGGTACTCACTGTCACGCTTGGCCATTCTCTCCTTGCCCTTGAGAACATCTTCGATGATCTCTTCGATCTCGTGATTGTCGGCGACTCGAGCGTGGTAGAGACTCTCCGCTAGCTTGTCATCGTCGCATGTTGCCAGGAATTGCTGTACGTGTTCTTTCGCGTCGCGACCACTCTTCTCAAAGTGTAGACGGGCGGTCCGAGCGTAGCCATTCAGCCTGTTTATGTAGTCGCACAGATGTTCATTACGTTCCCGCTTGGCGGAGTAGTAACGCGACAGTGCCGTCTGCGTGAACTGCGAGCAGTAGTAGCGGATGAACGCATCGCTCAACAGCTTCCACTTGCGCTTCGTCTTCTTCGGAAGTTGACGGAACCAATGAATAGCTCCGTCCCGGAGACTTAGCTCAAATGGAATGCACCATTTATCGGCATCTGTGTGGGTTCCAGTCATTTCATAGACGAACCCACGGAGCCACCGCATACAGTTCTCGCTCTTGTTGCGAGAGCCTGAGAACGGCGTGATGCGATCCAGCGGTCGGTGCGAAGCCATTTCAATCCTCGGTGTCGGGTCTACGTCGTTCAGCGTCGCTAGCTCATTCATCTGACGCATCAACTCGAGTTGAGGATCTTCCTCGTCGAATGTACGCACCAAAATGTCATCGTCACTGGACGAACCATCGCTGTCGACTTGACGACGTCCGGCACCACCTTTGGGAGCTCGCGCACCGCCTCGGCGACCGAACGAATCCTCGTTACTTGCGTAAATACGTTGCATACGGCTCTCCGAACGTGGCGTAACCATGTGTGAGTCTTGAAAGTACGGTGAGGCTTCGGTAGTGCCAAAGGCACCACGCTCAGCTCCACGCTTGGTCGGAGGAGTACGAACGAGTCGTTGGGGCGTCGGCGGCAGTGGAATCTTAGACGGATCTTCATCTTGAATCATCGGTCGACTCACAGGCTGCTTTCCGGCATTGATGCCAACAGCGCCAAACGCCTTCCGAAGCTTCTTCTTCCATTTCTGGAGAGCAGCTCCGGCTTCATGTGGACTCCAATCCTGGAGCGACATCGTCGATGGGTACGTCTCGTTCTCGAACCCCAGCGACAACAGTAGCGAAACTGAATCCTCGGCAACTTGACTAGTCGAAACCGAGTTGACTGGGTATTGAAGTTCCTGCGCAAGCGCAGGCCAGTCGGCCTTTTTCTTGGGGATGGGCTTGAACAGCTGCATCCACTCATCATTCTGCATCAGCGCTTGTACGCGGTCGAAAACGCGCTTGGCGGCTGGTGTATCACCGTTGATAGGTGGACGAGGTGCCTTCAGCAGTGCTGAATGCTTTGCACTCGCCACCGAAGGTTTAAAACCCTCGGCCCCATCGTCATAATCATCATAGGCCGGTTCCGGTCCCGCAACATCATCGAGCTCGTCGGCGAGGTTCCTCGAAAGGGACTTGGTCGCCCCGCTCAGCCCCGATGATAGCGTGGCCGTCTCCGGCGTCGCTGCGCCTGGCTCTGGAGCCGGCGTCTTATCTTCGTAATCTTCATAATCGTGGGCGTCAGGACCGATGTCTGCTTCGTCGTCGAAGCTCACTGAAAGCTCGGTGGCGGCTGCAAAGCGCGCAGCCGGGCTTGAACTCTCGTTGCGAGCCCCGCCAGACTTGGCAGGCGTAACTGGTACCGTCGTTGTCCTTTCGCCATGTTTCTTGTCTTTTTCTTGTTCTTCTTCTCTTGGTAGCTCGTAAACTGGAAGGCCATACAAACAGTTCACAATGGTCACAATCTGTTCCCGGGTCGCGCCACCAGTTGTGGTGTTGGAAATCCCACGTGAACTCTAGCTACAGATGTAGTTAGGATGTTCCCACAACAATACGTCTACTAGGATAGTAAACGATCGTTCGGGCGGACCTGAAGACCCCGGTTCTGCCCTTGCACCGGGACAAACTGGACCTTGTAAACTACTTATATAGGCCAACCAGTAAAATAAGAACACGCTACTAGCACGAGCAAAACTAGCAGGTGTTTTGAATCCTCGTGGTCCCAACAGCGGAAGGGTACCAGGCACGGGTAAGCCCTTTACGAGATCACCGAGTGTTCAACACTCGGCTGGAAGAAATAAAAGGGAGGCAATTCAAGCACTCCCAGTCGTGCAAATAGGCAACAATAAGCCGTCACGTAAAACCTCCCGATAATAATCGGCCAATACACAAAGTCTCTTGGCCTTGCCGGATGAACCCTCGCTACAGAGCTTCGAGTTCACCGACAGGCATAACACACTCAAACAAGCTTGACCTGACGCTTACCTTGAAGCCGGACGTCGCTCTGTGTGCTTGAGTGGAAATTCTGTTCTGTATTTAAGCTTACCCTTTCGGGTCTATTCCTAATAAGAAGTCCTAATCAAGTATACAAATATCAAGTGAACAATGATCCGTTATGGATCTTCTTGCATGCCAAGTGTCGTCTGCACTGTCGCATGAGCATCTTTAACGGTCCGCGCCCTGTCCCAGACGGTTAACGTGTCTTCCAAAGGTCGCTGAGTATTCCGCGAACTCATCCCAACCGCCACTGAGGGTTCGTACCGTAGTTGGTCCGCTGAATGCGAATCCGGCCAGTCCATTATTAATAATAAGGACAGCCTGGATTCAGTGACATAGGGCCGTATCCGATATTTGTTGAAAACTCGGAGGTGACGCCGTCGAGTCCCTTGCACCTTGGCGTCTCCGTACATCACCCGACCGAGGGTTCGTCGCTTGAACAACTTGGGCGGTGTCACGTCTTTGTCGACGGGTGATAATCCGCAACCACGGAGAAATCACTACACCACAGTTGGCTCACCGCGAAACTGGATGCGCCAAGGCTAGGCTTCGTCGATCTCTCGCAAGGCTTCCAGTAGGCTCGTGGGTTCTGGGCGATGGAGGTTGGGATCCTCCAAGTTGGCTTGACGGGATACGGATCCCGGAAACCAAGCTACCTTATCCCCGCGTCGGGGAAGATGCAAGAAGGATGGATCCAGCAAAATATCCACGTCACACCAACCGTCCTGGATTGCCATCACGAGGATTACAAGGACTCTCTTCCAAGCTCGACCAGCATGGCTACGTCGGTTACAACGCTGCTTGTTGAAGCTGGACAACCAAGTCGAACCCTGCAGTTGATTACGAGAGATGGGGAACCGGTGAGTGCCCTCCCATATGGCAACCCGGTGCTTGGAGACGAAATCCCGGAACGCACGAACGAATACCCCGAGTCGCCCACGCGCATCACCCCTGAAGCTAACCGGATCCACCGGTGTGGTGGCCAGCGTATCCCACGAACCGGATTTACTACTTGGTCGGTTACACTCTAGAGGCTCTCAATTCTTAAGATCCCGTCACGGGAGGCGGCAAGTACGACGCAAAGGAAAACGCAAAGGCAAGGGAACACACCCGCTAGGCAACCCTACGGCCAGATCCACGATCTAGGCCCCGGATCCATAAGCTCGAATATTCGCTTAGGATTCGGAACAATCCACGGACGCAGAGTGAAGATTTTCCACTGCTGCTCCACCCCATCCCCACGTCTCGCCAAGACACTCAAGCTTCACCACTTGAGCTCTTCGGAAGTTACCGAGAGAGCAAGATCCCGCCCTACCGACGGGTACACAAGGTGAGGAAAGTTCAGCAGAACACGGATCATCGGGGGACCCCCTCCGTTAGTCGGTGTCTGGGCGCAGTTGGTAAGTTGGATCCAGCAATCTCGCAGATTTTGCTGATCCTGCTACACCACATATTTACTCCGTTACTTGCTTACACTATAGTGTTGAGGAAGCTCGCAATAGGACGACTGAGTCTTAGGTTTAAGGAAAAATCAACTCTGATTTTATTTTAGGACAAAGGCCACAGCCCTTGCCACTCAAATACACGTCATAGTCCAATTGGCTAATAATGGGTCTGGCTCCCCATATATCAGCCAATGGCATGACAGCATTTAAGCACACGCTAGTCGTGTGCTGATGCACGTACTTATGTAAAGAAATCTACCTACTTATGTAATGGAGGGGCCCATTACATGGCATCCACATGGAGTACTGGCCAATGAGGGATATGTCCGCGTGAACTTGGCGAAGTACCGTGACTGGAAGATCTTAGCATTTGTGACAGCAATGGATAAATAATTGCTGCAAAACGAACAACGACTGTACGGAGAATGGTTGTCACACCAACCGCCAGCTGTGGAAAGGCGAAAATACCCTATTCCG
>NW_003303754.1:9355-12639 GCF_000142945.1 Phytophthora infestans T30-4
ATATAGCAGTGATGACTCGGCGACAGACGAAAGCCAAGAAACGCGTCAGGTTTGCAGATGAACACTCGGAGGATGTCTCGAAAGCGCAAGAGGAGCATGAAGAACGACGAGAGACGTCCACCGAAGATTCATTCGGCGAAGATTTGCCAGACCATCCTCACAAGACTGTACCATCGGCATTTCCCGATGCGGAAGATGTTGATCCGGTAGCGATACAGCGGGAACGACGCAGACGGATACTGGTGGCACAAGACGAGGAGCAGAAGTGGTTTAACATCAAGAAGGTGCTTCAGGGCCAAGCAGAAGAGCTGAGTTACAAAGAAGCTCGAGATGCCTGGAAGTATGCTGACCGGTTCGTATTGTCTGAAGACGGCGTGCTTCACTATCTTGGATTAAATCGTCGGTACGACCACGGTTGGCAAGAGGAGACCAAGCTGCGGCTTGAGGTACCAACAACGATGATTCAAGAGGTCTTGCAGAACTGTCACGACTCGCTGGAAGGAGGACATCAAGGTGTGGTGAGAACGTTCCAACGCGTTAAGTCCGATTATTATTGGATCGGCTTGTACGCTGACGTGGAGAAGCATGTGAAGTCGTGTCCAGATTGCAGCTCGAGTAAAAGCCGTCCGCAGCTTCTTGAATACTCACCTGGCAACGTACTAGCCGAACGACCTTTCCAGATCGTCTCGATGGATTTTGTGATCCCACTACCGAAATCTCGTAGGGGCAACACGGCGTTGCTCCTATTTCAGTGCTCGTTCACGGGATTCGTTATTGCCAAGGCTATGTCAGATACGACTGCACTGAGTGTTGCCCAAGTGTTCGGAGAATGTGTGTACTGACGGTTCGGAGCCCCATCATTAATAAGGCATGACCGCGACCCACGCTTCATGAGCGAGGTGTTCCAAGCGTTCGCAGAGATGATGCAGTCAAGATCACGAGCGACTTTGAGCTATCGGCCACAGGCTAATAGACAGCAGGAACGCTCGGTGAAGTCGGTGATGGGATCCGTACGGGTGTACGCGGAAGACCCTCTACAGCAAGATTGGGATGAAATCGCGGAGAAGCTAGTATTTGCTATTAATACTTCTCAAGACACTACGAGGAAGGAAACGCCGTTCTACCTCGTTCATGGTTGGGATGCGCAGTCGACGTTGCGGGCAATGTCGTCATCACTCAGACGAGGACTCGGCAAGCAGTCTGACGCACTGGCGTGGCGGCGCGAGATCAATCGACAACATGAGGTCGCCCTCACTATGGCCAAAGATTATCAGGCTGTAGAAAAGGAGCGAAGGGCTAAAAAGCATAATGAGGCCCTGAGTCGACTGGAAAAAGCTGCTGTACCTCAACCAAGTGGAAACGAACACTCGGCGAACCCTCCAGAAGCTTCGGAAGAGATGGAAGATCCTGCAAGAGCTCCACCGAGATCTCTTTTTGAGATTGGGAGCCGGGCGTGGTTGTACATGGAACGCGTCAAACCGGGCTTGACGAAGAAATTAGCTCACCGATGGCATGGACCTTTTCGGATCAAGCGCAAGGTGGAAGAGTTTGCGTACGAGCTGGAACTGCCTGATCGAAGTGGGTATCGCTTTTACCCAGTAGTGCATGTGTCAAGACTCAAGGCTGTCAACGAATTCAACAGTCGACCGAACACTCGGTTGGTACTTGACGCGACTAATGAAGCAAGACTCGACTTCGATGAGGAACTACTGCCTGAGAACAGCTGGGAACCAGATCAAGTTGCCGGTGAATATGAAGTCGAGGCCATCCTCGACGACAGAACACCACTAACGACGAGCACGGAGCGTGCTGTACGCGAGTTCAAAGTCAAGTGGGTGGGCTATGAAGATACAACTTGGGAACCATCATCAAACTTGTCATGTGGAGGTCTGCTGTACGACTATTTGCGAGCCAAGAAGAGCGAGAATCGGCTGCAGATGGCGCAGGTGGCGGACGAAGACTAGCGTGACTGGATCACGTGTGAACTGTCCACAGGGCGATGCAGCCTGTGGTAACAGACGAAAAACGTTACTGCAACAACAAATTGTATATGCATTTGAAGAACAACATGAACATGATTACGCTGTGGAAGTGGATTAAGAATAAGAAAACATGAATGCCGACCGGAGAGCGACCACTGAAAACGAAGTCACGCGGGATACCTCAACAGTTGGCTGAGATGCTGGAGAACGTCGTGGAACACGCAGCGATGACATCATCGAACCCAACAGCAGTCTCGAGGCGACGCTGAGTGTGCATATCGCCGTGGAGAGGAGGCGCAACGCTGAGCTGCACTTGGTGACGAGCCATTGCAGTCAAGTACGGGATTATCGAGGTCATCATGTGATCGACCGATGCCTCCGTACTTTCAGCCAGCATGGCGCGCAGCGAATCTTCGGTGAGTGGTGGTGGACCACCAGCTGGGGCAGGAGGAGCAGCAGGAGCCATCTCCGCGGATTCAGCGACGACGGGGAGTGCTGCAGGAGCTACCGCAGGAAGTGAAGAGTCTGGGGCAGCGGGCGCCGGAGGACCGGTTGATGACGCTGCTGTCGGAGGAAGTGCAGCAGACTGAGGGGCGTTCGAACCCTCGGTCTTGCCCTCCTGAGAAACAAGTCGAGTAATGCGAGGTGATGAGCAAGGTACCGATGATTCAAGAGAAGGATGGGCTTACGTACCTCCAGCTGCTCACGCTCGCGACGTCTACGAGGATTGAGACGCTGAAACGCGTCGGACACGACTCGATTCAGACGCTTGGACATACGGTGACGAGATGGTGAATTGAAGAATGAAGAAATGTCACAACGGGCACCAGTACCGTGGCTTCCATTGCGACAGGGGCAGTTGTGGTGTAGTGATTTCTCCGTGGTTGCGGATTATCACCCGTCGACAAAGACGTGACACCGCCCAAGTTGTTCAAGCGACGAACCCTCGGTCGGGTGATGTACGGAGACGCCAAGGTGCAAGGGACTCGACGGCGTCACCTCCGAGTTTTCAACAAATATCGGATACGGCCCTATGTCACTGAATCCAGGCTGTCCTTATTATAAATAATGGACTGGCCGGATTCGCATTCAGCGGACCATCTACGGTACGAACCCTCAGTGGCGGTTGGGATGAGTTCGCGGAATACTCAGCGACCTTTGGAAGACACGTTAACCGTCTGGGACAGGGCGCGGACCTTCGCTGGTCATCGTAAATTTGACACTGAACGCTGTTAGAGTTGCCGATGAATGGCTACAACGACGTTTGAACGACTAAAACTGGTACATGAGTAATTGTGGTGT
>NW_003303754.1:12944-18390 GCF_000142945.1 Phytophthora infestans T30-4
TCAGGAAGGGGCCAGGTGTTGGTGCCGGAATGGTAATCGCGTCATTTGTAAGTGTGGGTAGGACCTGATAGGCCTGTGACCCGGTGGCTTTCATCGACTGTTTGCCCAGCTGAGATTGTTTGGCGAACACGGGAGCTGTGGCGAGTCTCGTGAACAGGCGAGTGCTGAAACGGGCTTGGTCGGGCGTCTGAACCCCTCAAGCCCTACACCGGAAGCCTAGACAGCGTTTTCGGGACACGAGATACGAGTACGTGGCGTGGTCGAACTCCCAATAACACTTGGAACGATCAATATGACTCTTCCGTTTGTGGTAGTCGACCATTTGTTCGTGGATGCCATATTGGGAACAGACTCGTTGCGCTCGTTCCGAGCAGTGATGGATCTCGAAAACCAAACGATGACACTGAAAGGGACGGGAGAGGTGATCCCGTTGGGCATCTCGAGAGTGGAGGAGACTTATGCTGTCACAACGACTTCAGCAGTTCGCTTGAAGCCTGGTCACTTAGCGCTGGTCAAGTCTAAAATTCGTGGAACGATGAGAGATCGCTCCACTGTACTGGTAGAAGGCGTTCCAGGGACCGATGAGAACTTGCGAGTGGCCCGAACTCTGTGCTCCGTGCGGAATGGGATGGCCTTAGTGGAAGTCTGTAACGCGTCCTCCGAAGAAGTTGAAATTCCGTCGGGTGCATACGTGGCAGCTGTAACTCTCGTTCCTCAATCTGCTTTTGGAACGAAGGTCCGAAGTGGAACGACGAATGAAGTAAGCGCGGCGATAAGTGCCGCTGGCAACAACGAAGGAACGGAAGTAGGACCCGCTGACGTTGAAATAGCCACCGCAATGCTGAACGAAGAAAACGACGATTTTGAAGTGGATTTCCAAGATTCGTCGCTGGGAGCGGAACAAAGGAGGCTATTTGCCGAGATGCTAGGTGGTCCGAAGGATTTATTCGTAGAGACGTCCAAGAGACCGGGGCGTACGGACCTTTTGAAGTTCAGCATCGATACGGGAGCGAGTGTGCCGATCAAGCAGCCGCCCTATCGAGTCTCGAAGGCTGAAAGGGACGTAATGGAAGCGGAGATCCAAGAATATCTCGCGCTTGGTCTGATCAGACCCTCAAATAGTCCCTGGGTTAGCCCCGTACTGATGATTCGAAAACCCGACGGCGGGATTCGATTCTGTATTGATTATCGGAAGCTCAACGCGGTCACGGTCAAGGACAGCTACCCGATGCCATTGATCGACGACATTTTGGACGTCCTTGGGGACGCCAAGCTGTTTTCCACTATGGATATTGCTTCAGGATACTGGAACGTCCCGATGGAACCGAACAGTATGTAGAAGACGGCTTTTACGAGCAAATTTGGCCTTTACGAATGGCTTGTTATGCCCTTTGGGTTATGCAACGCCGTTCCTGCGTTTGAACGACTAATGGAGAACGTCCTAATCGACCTGAAGTGGAGGACGTGCCTCGTCTATCTGGACGACTGTGTGGTGTTTAGTGACGATTTCCCTACTCACCTAATTCGAGTAAGACAAGTGTTGGAACGATTCCGCTCGGCGGGCTTTAAGCTGAAAATGAAGAAGTGCCACTGGGGACGTGACCAAGTAGCGTTCCTGGGACACATAGTTACGCCTACGGGTATACTACAGAACTTCGAGAAAGCGAAGGCAGTGATGGATATTGAGAGGCCGCACGACCTTCACACCGTTCGTGCTTTCCTAGGACTAACAAGCTACTTCCGACGCTATATACCAGGGTTTGCTGCTATTGCCGCCCCTTTGGAACGACTAAAGCAGAAAGAAGTGGACTTCCAATGGAACGAAGATTGCGAAGTGGCGTTCCGACAACTACAAAGGGCTTTGGTGAAACCTCCTATTCTGATAGATCCCAACTTCAGCAAGAGGTTCAAGCTCTATGTGGATTCGTCCCATTTGGCAGTAGGGGCCTGTCTGATGCAGGAAGTCGACAAACGTGACCGAGCGGTTGCCTACGCGAGTAAGATGCTGGTAGGATCTCAAAGGAATTGGATCAACAAGACCTGTGGCACCACCGAGATTGAGTGCTGGGGAATCGTCTGGGCGACGCGAAAGTTCAAGTGCTATCTCGACCACGGTGAGTTTGACCTGTTTACGGATCATCAAGCCCTTACGTGGATTTTTAGTGACAACACAAGGACGTCGAATGCGAAGTTGGCACGATGGGCTGCGGAGTTGTCTCAACTGAGGTTTAAAGTGTATCACAAGCCGGGAACGTCCATGGGGCACGCCGACGGCTTGTCGAGGCTGTATCATCGCGCGAGAAAGGGAACGATAGGGGCCATCACGATGAAAGATCTCTTGAATGAAGAAAGGGACGATCTGCCTGACAGGCTAGGAATGATCGTTTCAAATGAGAACGAGGGCTCAAACGTGACCGACGGTTCAGTTCCAGTCGGGGAGCAGAACGAAGAGGCGGCCCCTGCCAACGAGCTCACCCAGGAGGAACAAGAGGAAGAACTACAAGCTGGTGCTCCACTTTCCTTGCCCTCCACGATCGATGTGTTCGGGTTGGACTACGACAAGTTTGTGAAAGAACAAGAGCGGGTGCCGTGGATGCGCGCCATGAGAGCATTTCTGAAGGACGGTGCGCTGGCCTTGGATCCTCAACTAAGGGTGACGGTGCTAAAAATGTCACCGCACCACTTGATGAAGAACGAGGTCCTTATGCGTCTCGTGCACTTAGGGGCTCGTGCCGGTCCTGCGCGGACAGTGACGGTACCTGTCGTCCCTTTACCTTTTATCGAGACGGCCCTACATTATTGTCACGCGGACATATTCTCTGCTCATTTGGGAAAGACGAAGACATTGGACAAAGTAAGGCGCCATGCCTACTGGCACGGATGGCGAAAGGACGTGGTTGAGTACGTGAAAGAGCGTGCCATTTGTAGTGGTGGTAAGGGTCGGAGACCCTGGAGAGCTGGTCTAATGCAGAAGATGCCGATCCAGGAGTTGTCGGGACCGTTCTCGTTGGTGGTGGTTGACGCCGTCGGTCCATTGGTGGTCACTCCACGAGGGAACAAGTATATTTTGGTGTTTGTGTATTATTTCACGAGATGGGCTGAAGCTTTCGCGGTGGCGTCGTTGGACACGATCACCTTTGTGGACGCTATGCTCGAAGGAGTCATTTGCCGACACGGCGTTCCGGAACGACTGCTTAGTGACCGAGGAACGAACTTTACGTCCGATTTGGCACGATCATTATACCAGACGCTAGGGATAAAGAAGTTGTTTGGAGCCGCCTACCACCCCCAAACGCAGGGACTGGTAGAGCGATTCAACGGGACGCTGCTAGGAATGCTTAAGATGTTCGTGAGTGAAACTCAGACCGATTGGGATATCTATTTACCTCGAGTCCTATTGGCTTATCGGACTGCCTATCATGAAGGTCTTGGAGATGCTCCCTTTTTCAGTTTGTACGGTCGTGACCCAATATTGCCGATCGACTTAGCCTTCCTCAACACCGGAAAGGACTGGAAAAGCAACGAGATTGCCTCGTACCGAAGGAAGTTGTATCTGTCGTTACGTGACTCAAGGCGCCTGGTGGAACGACAGCTATTAAAGGCCCAAGATCGTCACGAGCAGCGATTGGGTAAGCAAGTCAAGGTCACGTACGAAGTAGGCGATCCCGTCTGGGTCTATCAGTTCTTCAGGGCGAAAGTTGGCGAAAACAAGACGAAGAAGTTGTCATTTTCTTGGCACGGCCCGTACCGTATTGTCGGCCAAGTCGGGGAGAATGCTTACAAGATCGCAATCCCTAAACACCCCGACCGGGTCGTTGCTGTGAACGTGAATCGGTTGAAACGCTTCCGTGGTCGCTGGAGTCGACCGTACGCGGACGAAGTGCCTGGAGAATAGCCGAGAGAAGTGGTCGCAGTTAAGAGTGGATAAAGCGGCGAGAATGTGGCAAACTGGGAAGCGAGAGCGTGTAGTGAACGCGAACCATCGAGGATGGAAGCCAGAGAAACGAGATGGACTTTGGGAGCCGGGACCACTACAAGGAGGAAGATCTACCTAAGTCGAGTTTTGTGGAACGAGTGTCGATCGGAGGGGAGGAGACAGCTTTCACCGGCGTCTCGTCGCCCATTGTGGACGTCGTTGCTAAGAGAGTGGATAAGGGTGAGCTGCAGTACCTAGTGCTGACGGCTACATACGAGACCTTTTGGTTACCTCGAGCGGCGCTGTTCCCCGAGTTCGGAACTATGATAAGCGTCTTTGAGGAAGCAGACCGCAAGATGAAGGGTCTCCCGGAAATACGTCGGAGCGTCAGGTTGGTCGAAGCCAACGCTGATGTCGACGACGCGAAAGTGTTGTTCTAACTGGTCCCCTGACCGGTTGGAACGAGTGAAGCTGGACCGCTTCACTCTTGTTGGTGTTTGAGAACGAGTGAGTCTCGAAACACGGAACGGTATTCTGCATTTACATATTGGAACGCTACGAAGTACTACTGGGCGTCGAGGGTGAAGACTGTCGACGGTTCTGGAATTGAGGCCGCACAGAAGGGTTGGGCTAAGCTTGACAGTCGGAAGAAACTACGAGAAAGAGAGAGAGAGCTAGCCTCGACCATTTGCGTGCAGGTCCTAATGATACGGCCCCTGTGGCGCTAGGAAGTTCGGATTCGACTTCGATTGGAACGAGGTCGATCGTTCCAGATCTGCCGGTCGACTCGGCGATTGGACCTGCTGGAAAGGATGAGGCTCGGCGAGGACTCCGAGCTGCAGTCGGGGAGAAATGTCACGGTCTTCGGCTAGAGGAAGGACTCGCTATTCTGGACGACTGCCTACGGCAGTTTAGCGAACGGCGTAAGAAGAGTGTCAAGCCCGATCAGCCCCGTTCCCCGTCATCGACTGCCTCGTCCCTCGTCTAAAATGGAACGAAGGAGTTCAGACAGTGGTACGCTGACTCCGTTTACGAACGACAACTCGAGGTACTAGTGTTGGTAGGAGGTACTTTGGCAAGGTAGAGAGCTGGTGAGGGAGCTCTCAGTCGTGAATTTCCTTCTTTTACGAGAAGTGCTCAAGAACAAATAAGAAACAAGTATATTTTACACATCTAATAACGTCTAAGTTCCTACGTCGGCTTTCACAAGATACACGACCCCGACAAGAGAAGGAGACCGCGACAGCGCGCTCCTTGACTCAGGAGCGACCACACGCCGCTTCACGAAGATGACGAAAGGAGTCTGCAGCCGCCGCCACGCACCGCGTCTCCTGCTTCTCGCCGTCCACTACGAGGATTCGACACGGAGCAGGACAGTCACTTCCGGAATGCACCCCCACCCAATATGCCTTCGTCTTCTTCAATGCAGATGTCGCGTCAGCCCCGAGGCGAGTACTCGTCAATGCCAGCCCCCGACCAACCAGGCGCTGACGGTTCCCGACCTCGCCACGGATTCTCGTCCCCTCAGTA
>NW_003303754.1:18834-21414 GCF_000142945.1 Phytophthora infestans T30-4
TATCCGCACTTTGCCACAAAGAGGGAAGTAGAGGCTGCCGCCCGAAAAAGAGTTCCAGGGGCGGTCGGAGGTTCCAAGTTGGACCAGCGCCATCGTAATTCGGCCGGAAGGAACGAAGCGTGGAAGTCGGCTTGTTTTGGCTTGATCACTGCTCCGCAGCTTTTTAGACGACTTGATTGGAGTTAGCCCGTATGCGGAGGTTTTCCGCTTGCCGCGAAACAGGCATATAGGCCGGAGGAAGTGGAGGGAGGAGGTAGGAGGATTTAGCAGGCGTGGACGGCTCGAGCGAGACTCCTGACGTTGACGGCATCGCGACCACGGGACCGCGCAATGCAATGGAGGGTCGACCTTCCAGGAGATCGTCGACCAAACCGCTCCATGTGCTCCAGACCAGTGGAGAGGCCGTTGCCGCCCAAGTGCGCCTTCAACGCGTCCCAGAACTCCCGCTTGGTGGTCTTAGCGTCGTCCCCTGGCGTTCCATGCTCGTCATACTCTAGGGCCGCGTCGAAGAATCGCTTGAATCACCGGCGCTCCGCGACAGTGAGGCGCTTGGACATGCTGGCAGCTGAGAAGTTGTAGCTGGGAGGTGTTCTACGTGGAGATTGTTGGAAACTGAAAGATACGTCGCATTTGCTCGGATGATGGCTGACGGACGTTGGAAATAGGACGCCCGCGACAGGGTGCAAAAAATGGAACGAGATGATAGGAAACGACTTGAGTGACACTGACGCCACTTGGGAAGGGGTGTCGACGGACGACGCCAGGATGACCTTTCCTAACTGACGCTGCGCCAGTCTGAAATGATTAAAGCTCTGAGGAGCTGGGTCGATAGAATCGAAGCGGTGGCTCCTGTCGTGACGTTCCCGGAAATCGAAACAGGAGCTATGGTGGTCTGCGCCGTAGCTGGGATAGTAGTGTGGGTGGTCACGACGCCTTTACGCAATGTGGGATGGGCTTTCAGTGCGAGCCTGGTGGACTGTGGCTCTACCGTCTGCTTCTTCTGGTATACTAGTGACCGATTTGTCACTACCGTCCGTGGATTCAACGCTCAAGAGCTGCACCCTCGAGAATATGCGTGCACTTTGGTCACGCTAATGTTCCTCGTTCCCATGGCTGTGCTACGAAAGTATGAACCCCGCTTCGGCATTTTCGGACTGTTGTGTCTCAGATGGTGTGAGGCGTGGCACCACTCGATCTGCCTCTTCGTTCCAGATGTGATGCAACTTGTGTGGACGTCGTGCTGTCGTTACACAAAGGCGATAGCTGAGGCTACAGTTGCCTCGATCGATCGAGTGGGCGAGTACCTGATGGGCGTGTGTCTGGTGGGACAACTGTTAATGTCGCTTGTGTTTACGCCTAGAGTATTGACGAGGCGTGGAAGGTGCCTATGTGGTTGATGGGGTGTTGGCTTGAGTCTAACCCTAAGAGATGGGAAGCGAGTTAACGGGAATTTCTCGGTTCGCGAGTCTCATTGGGGAACGTGTTCGTCTTGGTACTGGGCTGTTATATCCACGCTACGAGGTGTTACTGGTGGTCGTCGCGAGTGAAGGCTGTCGACGGCTCTGGAATTGAGGCCGCACAAAAGGGTTGGGCTAAGCTTGAAAGTCGGAAGGAGCTACGAGAAAGGAGAGAGAGAGCTAGCCTCGACCATTTGCGTGCAGGTCCTAATGGTACGACCTCGGTGGCGCAAGAAAATTCGGATTCGACTTCGATTGGAACGAGGTCGATCGTTCCAGATCTGCCGGTCGACTCGGCGATTGGACCTGCTGGAAAAGATGAGGCTCGGCGAGGACTCCGAGCGGCAGTCAAGGAGAAATGTCACGGTCTTCGGCTAGAGGAAGGACTCGCTATTCGGGACGACTGCCTACGGCAATTTAGCGAGCGGCGTAAGAAGAGTGTCAGGCCCGATCAGTCTCGTTCCCCGTCGCCGACTACCTCGTCCCTAGTCTAAAATGGAACGAAGGAGTTTAGACAGTGGTACGCTGACTCGGTTTACGAGCGACAACTAGAGGTACTGGTGTTGGTAGGAGGTACTTTGGCAAGTTAGAGGGCTGGGGGGAGAGCTCTCAGTCATGAATTTCCTTCTTTTACGAGAAGTGCTCAAGAAAAACAAATAAGAAACAAGTATATTTTACACATCTAATACGTCTAAGTTCCTACGTCGGCTTTCACAAGATACACGACCCCGACAAGAGAAGGAGACCGCGACAAACACGGGGTCGTGACAAATCATCTTGATGCGTTTATGCTCATGCACAAAAAACAACCCTGCTCTCATTCAGACTGGAGGTAGATCATTATCCACATAGCAGACGCCGAGCTGCACTGGGCTTGTGACACAAGTTTTGCCCCTTGATACTCACGTCGGACAACACTAAGTAGACGGCGAAACTTCTCGAACTTGTCTTGGTCTTCGTCGTCGAAGACAAGGTAAGAGCGCCGGTTACGGTCAGCGTAGAGCATTTCTTGTCAACGTGAACAAGATTTGTCATAGGCTCAAAGTGTAGCGTTGTATCGTCGATGAACGACAATGCGTGCTCGACACGCTGTAGCTTGTTTTGGCTGGTTAATGCTGGTTTG
>NW_003303754.1:23027-25156 GCF_000142945.1 Phytophthora infestans T30-4
AAGAGGACGTCGTACCAATCTCGGAGCTCCTGCAGAGAGAAGAGAACGTTACCATTTTGGTGGCGTTCCATAATCGTAAACGAGTATACGAACTCCTCAAACAAGAGCAGAACGCTACGAAGGAACCGTCAATCCGACGTTCTGAGAGCAGGGAAAACGGTGATGCTGAAGACGACATCCCACCCTTGCGCGACAAAGAGAACAGAGTTTTCTTCGCACCGAAAGTCACCCTCTTCCTGTAACTTGTCGCAACGGTCGCAGCCACTATTTTTGACGTCTCGTCCCGTCTGTCGCATAGTTTGTCGCGAATAACGGAAGCTTCTGTCTCGAGATAGTCACGTGCCCAGGCCAACGCTCGATTTTGGAACGTCTCAGCCAGCGTTCCACCCACTTCGACGAGGTATCCTCGGAATACTATCAAGGACGGAGATCCCAAAATAGGAGAAGAGGAGCCCGAGGTTTATTCCTTAAACGTGAGAAGAGCTCCCAAGCCGCGGAGAAGCTCTGGGCTGCGCGAAGTGAGCGGCGATGACGTCTTCGACGACGGTGAAAGTGTCGTGCCGGATGGCAAGCGTGTCATCTGCAGCGTCGGTGGCGTGCAAGCGCTGTCGGACGGCTTTATCGATTGCTGCCCGTCCGAAATGCTAGCCGATACAGGTGCGGTCGCCAGTCTCGTCGATAAACGCGTGCTGAAGCGTCTCGGACGAGCCTCCGAACCTCTACGACCTTATACTGGGGGCTTGGATAGTGTCTCGGGGCACAAGATTCGCGTTAGTGGGGTTATCGACTTGCCCGTCACGCTTGGAACGCTGGAGAAGACGCTTCCTTTCGTCGTGACCAATCACTTGTTTGTGGACGCAATTCTCGGAACGGACTCGCTAAGGGCGTTCCGCGCGGTGATCGACCTCGAGGAGCAGTCGATGACACTGAAGGAGACGGGGGACGTGGTCCCGTTGGGTGCGACAAGGGTAGAAGAAACCTACGCGGCTACGATATCGTCGACGGTGCGTTTAGAACCCGGACGTCAGGCCTTAGTGAGATCGAGCGTTCGCGGAACGATGAAGGACCACTCAGTTGTGTTGGTCGAGGGCGTTCCCGGAACGGACGAGGCTTTGAGAGTCGCAAGGACGTTGTGTACCGTGACGGATGGAACGGTGTTGGTCGAAGTGTGTAATAGCTGCCGCGGAAGAGGTAGAGATCCGCCGTTCGCAACTAGAGTCTCTAAGTCAGATGAAACGACGAGGAACGTAAGCGCAGTGCTGAGTACGGTGAAGGGGAACGTGCCGGCTGAAGCTGGAACGATCCAGGTTGAGATGAGTGCCGCCATGGACGACAGCGAGGAAGACGACTTCGAAGTGGACTTCGAAGACTCGTCACTCGGAGCAGAACAGAGGGGTCTCTTCGCGAAGATGTTGAAGGGCCTGAGAGGCTTATTCGTAGAAACTTCAAAGAAGCCTGGAAGGACGGACCTGCTACGTTTCAGCATCGACACCGGAGATCACGCGCCTATTAAACAGCCTCCGTACAGAGTGTCGAAGGCTGAAGGAGATGTCATGGAAGCAGAGATTCAAGAGTACCTAGATCTCGGACTTATCAGACCGTCGACTAGCCCGTGGGCCTGTCCTGTGCTGATGATACGGAAGCCTGATGGTGGCGTAAGATTCTGCATCGATTATCGGAAACTAAACGCTGTGACCGTGAAGGACAGTTACCCAATGCCTTTGATCGACGACATCCTGGACGTTCTGGGGAACGCGAAGCTTTTCTCCACTATGGACATCGCTTCGGAATATTGGAACGTTCCAATGGATCTCGACAGCGTGGAGAAGACGGCTTCCACGAGCAAATTCGGCCTCTACGAGTGGTTGGTTATGCCGTTTGGCTTGTGTAACGCCGTGCCTGCATTCGAGCGTCTGATGGAGAACGTTCTCGTTGATCTCAAGTGGAGGACGTGCCTCGTCTACTTGGACGACTGTGTTGTCTTCAGTGACGACTTCCCGACACATTTGATTCGAGTACGACAGGTTCTGGAACGTTTCCGAGCGGCAGGGTTCAAGTTGAAAATGAAGAAGTGCCATTGAAGACGTGACCAAGTGGCGTTTCTAGGGCATATCGTGACTCCGAGTGGG
>NW_003303754.1:45595-55786 GCF_000142945.1 Phytophthora infestans T30-4
GTGGAGAGCGCTGCAGCTACCCCGCGCTTTCCGCGCAGAAAACTTTTGCCCATTTGTCAAGCAAAGACTTGTGTAAACTTGGAATGGCTCAAATGAACACCTCCAACACGGCATTCCTATATGGTTTTACGACTGTGACTGGCGTTGAAAGTGAGGCCGCTGTAGCGACACGCTCGTTGGTGCTGTCGCTCGGCCGTTTATCATGGCGTTTCGATCATGCTGCATACAAGTGCGACTTATGGACGTCATCCGAAGAAGGCTGTGAGGTACTGTACCACCAGCTTGGTGACGGTGATCGCCACTTGGTACTGCCCAAACAGTTGCTCCCATCTCAACTCCAAAGTGGCAGTGCAAGATCTCCCGTCTCTCTTGTTCAGCTCTTAGAGCCCAAAGTAAGAGTTGTCCCCGGACAAACGTCGTCGTTTGCGACATTGGAGCACTTAGAGTCGTGGCCACGGGACAGCACGCACAAGTGCTCGTCAACGGTGGATACGTATCTCCAGTACGTCGACAGCAACCATTTCTACATGAATGGCAATCTGGTGGATACGATGACAGCATCTGCGCTGCTGTTTATTTTCCAAAACGCTCGAGTATTGGATCACGCACCAGGCATGGACATCATGATGACACAAAGACGACTTGTTGATACCTCACAACGACGGGTAAAGGTTTTTTTGACAAATACCAAGGTAGGCAACGTGTGTACGTGGACGGGGTGTGGCGTGCTGTTGCTCTTGACAGTCTTGGTCCTCGTGTTGCCCAACGAGCGGGCTCGACTTTCACCACCGCGTGGAGGCAATGCACGTGCTGAGAGATTCGTGGCCAGTGCAGACGGAACAGATTTACCCCAATCTAATCTATAAGAAGCGCTTCCTGATCGGCAAGACTGGTGAGGAGATCAAATTCGGCGAGTTTGCCGTCGAGTCGGTCGGACTGCACCACAAGATGGAAGAAGACGAGCAGATCTACATTTGAGTTGCTAATTGTTTTCCACGAAGTAAAATAGGAGAAATTGTTAATGCGTAATTTCACCTGGAGGCTGCAGGGAAATTGTAGTTGAAAAGCTTGTTGCAGAGGCATTGCGAAAGCGCGGCCAAACCGACGACTCCATCAATGACAGTGGTGCCAGCCTCGTTCATTGCTTACGCTAAAAATATGTTGACCACAATGCGAGCGATTTTTTTAAAGCTGTGCGCCAACATTCCCAGTGTGTAGAGAATAAGGTAAATTCGGATCGCGTCATCAGTTACATGTACATACATGTATGTGGTAAACAGAAGCGAAACGGTGATGATTGCCACACTCGAGTGCTAAATCAGTCTTGTGACCGACGCCAGCAACTCATGTAGCATTCTTTAAATCTCCTCAACTAGCAAGGTCGACAGCAGCAAATTTAGCTCATCGTTTATCATGGCGTCCAAGCTCTTCTCTGCAGTGAAACTTGGTGGCAAGAAGGCGCCGACCCAATTGAAACACCGCGTGGTGATGGCACCCATGACCCGTCAGCGTACGGGGAACGACGGGGTACCTGGAAATGCCGTAGCCGAGTTCTATAGACAACGCGCTACTGATGGCGGCTTACTGATCTCGGAGGCCACCAACATTAGTGCCTACGCTCGCGGTTACTACGGAGCTCCAGGTCTTTACACGCCGGAGCAAGTAGAAGGCTGGAAGGCCGTGACATCCGCAGTGCACGACAAAGGTGGCAAGATCTTCAACCAGTTGTGGCACACAGGCCGCATCAGTCACCCCTTGAACCTTCCGAACGGAGCCCAACCTGTCTCGGCTAGCGCGACGAACATGGAGGGCGTGCAGAGTCTCGCCACCACTATCGAGGGTCGTTTGCCTCACCCGAACCCCCGAGCTCTCGAGGTCAGTGAGATCCCAGGCATCGTCGATGACTACAAGCGTGCAGCCGAAAACGCTTTGGAGGCAGGCTTCGACGGTGTGGAGCTTCACGCCACGAACGGTTACTTGCTGGAGCAGTTTCTGCTGAACGGAACGAACCAGCGCACGGACCAGTACGGCGGTAGTCCGGAAAACCGCGCACGTATCGTGTTCGAGGCGATCGAAGCCATTCTATCTTCGGTGGACTCGAACAAGGTGGGTATTCGTTTGTCCCCGTTTGGCACGTCATTCGGTTGCACCGACTCGAACCCTCGCGAGATCTACGACTACGTCGTGAAGAAGCTAAATGATTACGACCTGGCCTATCTTCACATGGTTGAACCGCGAGGCATGCAGCAGCCAGC
Organism: Phytophthora infestans T30-4; assembly: GCF_000142945.1. Taxonomy (NCBI): domain Eukaryota; phylum Oomycota; class Peronosporomycetes; order Peronosporales; family Peronosporaceae; genus Phytophthora; species Phytophthora infestans. Next base: position 47,851 of record NW_003303754.1, read on the forward strand.
GCCTGACGCACCGGAGGGAGGCGTAACCAAGATTAACCGCAAGATTTACAACGGTGTGATGATCAGCGCATCTGGCTATGATGGTGCTGAGGCTCGCAAGGTGGTTGAAGACGGAACGACGGACCTAGTGGCATTCGCGCGCGACTTCATCTCCAACCCGGATCTTGTGGAGCGCATTCGTACTGGTGCCGAACTCAATCCGGTTAACTGGCAGACAATATACGTGCCGCTCGATGTGCCGTTCGAGACGGGTTACACGGACTATCCGTTCCTTAACGAGAAGACTGCCTAGGCATCCAGACTGCCTGCCTCCACGCAGATGAATGAATCATAGGTAGATTTTCCACCTATTTCAGCATTTATTGCATTCTTGAAAAATCTGCGATTATTCTGTACCTGTAAGCTCAGTACACGGGAATGATCCGGTTAGCCTGATGGACCAGTGCGTGGTTAATCTTGCTGCGAGCTTGCGGACTTTTTCATGGCGGACTTGCTGCGGATAATGATGAAGAAGCCACTGCACAACCTCCACATGCTCATTGATGGCAGCGTTCACAACTGCGTCCGATGTACAGCCGTCTGAACGGTGAGAGTACAAGAACATCATCACCTCCAAGTGCCCTCCAGCTGCTGCTCCATCCATTGCTCGGAACGTGCCTCCTTCACGGCGATTCGCATGCAGCCATTTCACCATTTGCAAGTGGCCGTTTGCTGCAGCACCATTTAGAGCTGCAGCCGTACAGCTCCCAAACTCTGGAAGACGGTGATGAAACCACTTCACCACGTCTAAATGCCCACCACTCGCAGCACGATCCATTGCGTCAGAAGCGATCCCTTCGGACTCACAATTTCTAGTACATTGTTCGTAAAGGCACTCTACCGCGTCTAAGTGACCGTTGGAGGCCGCGTTCTCCAGTGCAGAGCGAGAAAAGCTGCAAGTATCAGAGCAATGAGCAATAAGCTAGCGCATCACAGCCACATTTCCGTGGCTGGCAGCCTCATTGACTGCGTCTTGGGTGCAGCCCTCGGTACGATGGTCATATAGCCACTGAAGTACATCAAGATGGTTACCTCGAGCAGCTCCGTTCATAGCGGCAGCGGTGCAACCCTCTCGTCGGTTTTTGTGGAGCCATTTCACTACATCGAGTTGACCGTTGCTCGCTGCTCCATCCATTGCCTTAGTTGTACAGCCCTCACCCCGGTTCTCATGTAACCACTGAATGACGTCCATGTGACTGTGACTTGCTGCGTTGTCGAAGGCCAGTGTTAAGCATCCATCAGTGCGATATCTGTGCAGCCATTGCACAATCTCAAGATGACCGTGGCCCGCTGCTGCGTCTATTGCCTGCGTCGTACACGCACCGCCGTGTTCAAACCCCCATCGCACTGCCTGAAGGTGCCCCTCTCCAGCCGCTTCATCCAGAGAAAGCGGTCCATCTATCGAAGACACGACGCCAGCCAGATATTCGATAACTTCAAGATGACCTCTTGAAATTGCACTTTGGGCGGCGCTTGCCACAGACAGACGCACAGAATCTGCTCCGACTGTGTCTACGACCCACGACGTGATTTCGGTGTTTCCACTTCCCGCAGCAGCTTCAAGCAGCGAACCTGCACAGTCGCTCAATTCTACAGGGCGCACCAATCGCTTGTGTAGCCACTTCAAAGCATCCAGCTTGCTTCCGCGAGCCGCGGAGACCATTGCTGGCTTGATGCAGACACCACGCTTATCATACACCAGCACTTGCTCCAGGATATTCAGATGTCCTACAGTCGCCGCAGCTTCGACGGCCTTAAAGATGCCACTGCGACTGTCAACGGTAAACCGCTCTGATACAATATTCCCCAGAAGCCATCGCACCAGCTTCGTGTTCCCACGCTGAGCAGCATTCACCAATCCAACCGAAAGCTGAGCTTGTCGATAGAACGTGTCCATGTCTTCCAGCGGCCACCGAGCGACCAGTCGAGCAACAAGTCGACGCGCACCGCCGTCGTCACTGCACATATTATGACTTTCGAGAGCACATGCGCGAGCAATATTCCACTGCCAAGATATGTCTACAAGATCGTCCAGGGCGTACATAACATGCTGCAAGGCTGCAACTCGCGGCTGTTCATGCAGTATAACAGCAAGTCCTGCTGTCAGTGTCGCCTCTCGCTCAGCAATGCTAGTCTTTGAAGTACGACGGGACAAGGATGTCATTCTTCTGTCAGCGCACGAGTAGTTATCACTATTGACGGGGTAAAAAAAAACTGAGCTTTCTCCATGAAGCCAGCAAACGGACCAAGATTGCTCGACACTCGCATAGTCGTTTCGTTACTTGGTGCACAACTGCCGAAAACGGACCAACGCTAAGTCTTCGTCGTACAGCTAAACAGACTTGATGGATTTCGATTTTCCAACAACGCGCTGTCTTCCTTCCCTCGAGTTAAGCAAGGTGGCGTATCCTGACGTGACGTCGGGGAGCTGGTGCGTTTGAGTAGTGCTCACTAAGCCAAGCCAAAATATGAACGTGCTTCTTTCGTTGCGCTCCAAACGCCGCGTCGCTAGTGCAGCCCTCCAGTCGCTGAGATCGCAAGAACAGCAGCACTTCGAAATGCCCACCTGACGCAGCCGCATCCATCGCTTTTGTTGTGCATCCTTCGCGGCGATTTTGATGGAGCCACTGAACGATCTTCAGCAATCCAGCACCCGCCGCATTGTTCATCGCATCAGTCGAGCACCCTTCTGTTCGATTCAAATGCAGCCACTGTAGTACTCCAAAGGCACCAGACCCGGCGGCGCCATCCATTGCTGCAGTGGTGCAACCTTCGCTGCGATGTTCATGAAGCCATTTTACAACAGCCAAATGACCGTTTCTTGCCGCACCATCCATAGCGGCGGTTGTACACCCCTCTACGCGATGCTCGTGAAGCCATTGGACCATTTCTAAGAGCCCGTTAGTCGCAGCGCCATCCATGGCAGCAGTTGTGCAGCCTCCCGATCGATGACAACAGAGCCACTTGACAACTTTTAAGTGATTTCTTGCAGCAGCACCATCCATCGCGTCATGTGTGTCTGTGGGCCGGCATCCTGCGAACCCTTCTTCAGCCAAACGCTCGTCGACCTTCTGAAGATACTTAAGAATATCTAAATGTCCACCTTTCGCAGCCGCATCTATCGCGGTGCTAGGCTCATCGGCTAGCAAAGTCAGCGAATACGGGCGTAAGTCTCTGTACAGATTTCTTTGCGGTTCGCTGGCAAACGAATTGTTCAACCACTTGACGACATCAAGAAAACCTCGACCCGCCGCACGAAGCATAGTTCCGCTGGAAACACTGGCAAGGCCATCAAAACTCTGCTCGAGCAGGTATTGAGCAACCTCGAGGTGTCCTCGAATAGCAGCCTGATGCATGCCAGACTTCGCGCCACGGCCAAGGTTGTGCTCCAGAAGCCAGCGCACTACATGCAGGTGGTTCTCCCTTGCTGCAGCATCTAATGCTCGACTTGCGTTGCCAACTGGGTGGTAGCGCATCAACCATTCCACAATCTCCAAGTGACCATTGCGAGCGGCGTGTTCTAGAGCAAAACTGGCGTGATGAACATACCCGTGACGATAGAGCCACTGCAGCATGTCTATATGGCCACCCCACGCAGCGTCATCCATTGTAGGAGGTGCTAATTGGCGCTCTGTATAGCCACGGTCAAGCAGCCATTGTAATAATTCCAGACTCCCGCTACGACCCACAGCAGCCATAAAGCGCCCCCAGTCTCGCTCCACGCCACCTTTCTGCTCGAATAGCCATCGCGCAACGTCCGGGTAACCTTTCTCCACTGCAGCTGCCATGTCTGCGCCGCCCCATTGGATTTCGTTGCTGTCGTTAATCTCCGCTCCTTCTTGAGCGTCTTGAAAAGCGCGTTCGTTGTGCAAGAAAAATTCTAATAGACACAGATTACCAGCAGCGGCAGCAGCTTCGACGGCTTGCACTTCCACCACGCAACCAGAGAACTGGGCGAAAAGCCATCGAATCATGTCCAAATCCCCGTGATGTACAGCTTCAATGACCGCCTGGGAGAATTGCCCACGGTGGCAGTGGCGGTCGGTCCGAAGGTACTGCAGCGGAGACCAGCAGAAGTAAAGATCGTGTTTTGAAGTGTCTCCGTTAAGCGCCGCATATTTTTCGCTGCCATCCCAGATGCGACGCAGAAGTCGCAACGAGCCGAGGGTGCAGGCCCGTGCGAGAGAGATCACTACGGAGCAGTCTAAATACTGAGACACAGAGGAAACGACGTGGGGCAGCGCGCCTACAGATGGATTGCTACGTAGTACCACAATACAGGACGCGAGGGGAGTTTCACGCAGAAGTTGGATTAATAACATTTGCCCTTATGTTACTTTGGAGAAATAATACTACTACTTTTGAAAACATACTACTATTAATACCGTGTTTTCTGCTATTTCATTTTTAATCTCGCCCGGATCATTTATATAGTAGTATTTTAATAACTATAAGTAAATATTACTAGGTTTTAAAAGTAGTGTAAATGAGTATAGCAGCTAAGTATTTTACCACTACTAAATTTAAATTTTACTACTAGTATTAAAAAGTACTAAATTGCTACTCTTTTAAAATATTTCAGCTATAACAAATTTAATTTATGTAATTTAATTTTTTATTATAATTATCACCGCTAAAAAAAACCTCAACTGCGGCTAAATCGTAATAAAACAAAAGCACACAGTTTACATGCAAATTATAGAGTGTTCTGGACGAACTCAGCCCACGTCGCTCCGAAGCGCTTTAGAATGACTTGAGCCACACGCTCTCTCGATCGCTGACGAGTCACGATGCCTCCCGCACACGACTAACTGGCCGCTTTGGGAAATGACGATGTTCTCGTAAATCTCGAGAAAGAGAAGATCCGGGTCCACTTCGGTGTCAAGTCGATTTTATCGCAGAGTGGTTTGCTGCATTAGCAGAATTTGGCGTATGTCGACCTCCAGAACTTCAAGAAGCGACCAAACTACGGCGTACAGTCTTGAGAAAATGGCGGGGATTTCTCCGTGGCTGTGAGCTTGGAAACGAATCTCGGCCCAGACGTTACCCATAACAGCTTGTTGCTCGGTGAAAGCTGTCTGCAACTTCTCGAAGTAGCCGTTGGAGAGGCGAAGAAGCTCCATTTTTCGAGATTGGTCCAGATGTTCTGGTTTGACAGTCGACTTAGAGGCGTGCGCCGCTTTCGAGTACACCAGACACTTCTTCATCGTCGAATATAATTACTCCCTGAATGCATAATGTGGCGCTACAATCGCTGTGTGCTCGCTCTAATTTACTCCCAGGTTTCAACACGTCAAGGGTCAATACTTATCCGTCTTTCCGATATAAGTGCCCAAATACTTGCTCTGGTTCATGTTTCAATCCATAACAACATTAGCGCATAGTACCCCAATCCTTGCGTCGTATCGTAATCCAATATCCGCGAACGGTCTAAACCGGATGTACGATGGGCGATCGCACGACTTGTATCAGTAACAGAGGGAAATCATTCTCACGATGACGGTGTATATAAGACGGATCACCGAACGTTTTTCGCACGTAGTACAAGTCAACACACCGTTGGCACGTCCAATTTGTTTAGCTTCCGTAGCAATGTCGGTAGCGGCAAATAAACGAAATTGACTTTGTACCGCATCCGGATGGTTCATTCGAACATGATACGACCATTGCATCATCGAAGTGAACGCCTTAGGTCACAATTTGTACTTTCTCATGGTCGCACTGCTGTAAGCGCTAAGTCTTCCATCAATGCGTAGTGAGTCGCAGCTACCGCTGTGGGTTAGCTCTCACTGAATCCCAGCTTTCAACACGTCAAGTGTCAATGCATATCCTTGTTTCCGAGATAAGTGGCTGAATACGCTAACGTTCCTAACACTGGATGTACGACGGGCGATCGCACGACTCGTATCCGTAACAAAGGCAAATTATTCTCACGATGACGGTGCACATCAGACGGATCACCGAACGTTTTTTCGCACGTAGTCCAAGTCAACACACAGCTGGCACGTCCAATTGCTTGGCCTCCGATAGCAATGTCGGTAGCGGCAAATAAACGAAATTGACTTTGTACCGCGTCCGGATGGTTCATTCGAACATGATACGACCATTGCATCATCGAAGTGAACGCCTTAGGTCACAATTTGTACTTTCTCATGGACGCACTGCTGTAAGCGCTAAGTCTTCCATCAATGCGTAGTGAGTCGCAGCTACCGCTGTGGGTTAGCTCTCACTGAATCCCAGCTTTCAACACGTCAAGTGTCAATGCATATCCGTGTTTCCGAGAAGAGTGGCTGAATACGCTAACGTTCCTAACACTGGATGTACGACGGGCGATCGCACGACTCGTATCCGTAACAAAGGCAAATTATTCTCTCGATGACGGTGCACATCAGACGGATCACCGAACGTTTTTTCGCACGTAGTCCAAGTCAACACACCGCTGGCACGTCCAATTGTTTGGCCTCCCATAGCAATGTCGGTAGCGGCAAATAAACGAAATTGACTTTGTACCGCGTCCGGATGGTTCATTCGAACATGATACGACCATTGCATCATCGAAGTGAACGCCTTAGGTCACAATTTGTACTTTCTCATGGACGCACTGCTGTAAGCGCTAAGTCTTCCATCAATGCGTAGTGAGTCGCAGCTACCGCTATGGATTAGCTCTCACTGAATCCCAGCTTTCAACACGTCAAGTGTCAATGCATATCCTTGTTTCCGAGACAAGTGGCTGAATACGCTAACGTTCCTAACACTGGATGTACGACGGGCGATCGCACGACTCGTATCCGTAACAAAGGCAAATTATTCTCTCGATGACGGTGCACATCAGACGGATCACCGAACTTTTTTTCGCACGTAGTCCAAGTCAACACACAGCTGGCACGTCCAATTGCTTGGCCTCCGATAGCAATGTCGGTAGCGGCAAATAAACGAAATTGACTTTGTACCGCATCCGGATGGTTATTCGAACATGATACGACCATTGCATCATCGAAGTGAACGCCTTAGGTCACAATTTGTACTTTCTCATGGTCGCACTGCTGTAAGCGCTAAGTCTTCCATCAATGCGTAGTGAGTCGCAGCTACCGCTGTGGGTTAGCTCTCACTGAATCCCAGCTTTCAACACGTCAAGTGTCAATGCATATCCTTGTTTCCGAGATAAGTGGCTGAATACGCTAACGTTCCTAACACTGGATGTACGACGGGCGATCGCACGACTCGTATCCGTTACAAAGGAAAATTATTCTCACGATGACGGTGCACATCAGACGGATCACCGAGCGTTTTTTCGCACGTAGTCCAAGTCAACACACAGCTGGCACGTCCAATTGCTTGGCCTCCGATAGCAATGTCGGTAGCGGCAAATAAACGGAATTGACTTTGTACCGCATCCGGATGGTTATTCGAACATGATACGACCATTGCATCATCGAAGTGAACGCCTTAGGTCACAATTTGTACTTTCTCATGGACGCACTGCTGTAAGCGCTAAGTCTTCCAACAATGCGTAGTGAGTCGCAGCTACCGCTGTGGGTTAGCTCTCACTGAATCCCAGCTTTCAACACGTCAAGTGTCAATGCATATCCTTGTTTCCGAGATAAGTGGCTGAATACGCTAACGTTCCTAACACTGGATGTACGACGGGCGATCGCACGACTCGTATCCGTTACAAAGGAAAATTATTCTCACGATGACGGTGCACATCAGACGGATCACCGAACTTTTTTTCGCACGTAGTCCAAGTCAACACACAGCTGGCACGTCCAATTGCTTGGCCTCCGATAGCAATGTCGTCAGCGGCAAATAAACGAAATTGACTTTGTACCGCATCCGGATGGATTATTCATTCGATGACGGTGCACATCAGACGGATCACCGAACGTTTTCTCGCACG
>NW_003303754.1:55886-60592 GCF_000142945.1 Phytophthora infestans T30-4
GCATCAATGACCTCGCACTGTTCGCGCGGGAGAGGCCATTGCCTCGTGACACAATACTTTGTGCCGGGCACGAGATCAATCTCGTGCCGTACGCCTCGATCCGGTGGGAGTTGGGTCGGTGGGTGTTTATTCACCACGTCCGCATACTCCGTCACCAAAGGATACACCGGATCCTTGGGGTTCTTGAGAATCTCAGAACCCAAGCGCGCCTGACGCTGCTTGTTCATGTCTTCCAGGACGTTCTCGTCCAAGACAGAGGAGGAGTTCAGCTCCTCCTGAGTGGTCTCAGGTCTCATGAGTACCATCTCAGCGATCTCTCCAGCCTTGAGGTTGGCCAGGAAAGACTCAGCCGTCATTTCCTCGAGGTTCAGTATCTCTGCAACCTCTGGCAACGGTTCCAAGTGGACACCAGATGTCTTGACGGGTAAACCCGTCTCGCTATCGAAGATGTGATAATACTCTTCCACCGGCCTTGTCGGAGGAGCCCGGGCCCTGGACTCCGAGTCGCTTGAAGCGACGTCGATCGGAACGAAGTTCGGATCCGACTTGAGGCGGCGGCGGCGTCTTTGCCGACGGCTTCTGTGACGGGGAGCTTTGCTGCCCACGTCTAGGGATGTCGTCGCTACGACATCCGAGGCACTCGTGGCCTCGTGTGGTACTGTTGTACCCACACAGGAAGCGTGTTCAACGCCTTCCTCTTCAGTTAAGGTCTGGGCGACCGCGTGTGGCACTGTGTTACCCACACAGGAAGCGTGTTCAACGCCTTCCTCTTCAGTTAAGGTCTGGGCGACCGCGTGTGGCACTGTGTTACTCACACAGGAAGCGTATCCGACGTCTTCCTCTTCAGTTATGGTCTGGGCGACCGTGAGTGGAACTCTGTTACCCACTCTGAACACGCTGTTCTCAGTGTTCATGACAGCTGCAGCTGTCTGCGGAACTAAGTTACCCGCCTGTGGACCTAAGTTACCCACTTGGCCGGCGCCTCTTCTGGGCGCGGCCACCATCAAAACATCCTCGGAGTCGTCATATACGTCGACGACTCCCAAGCATCTGCCGGATGCTTTGGTACCCTGGCAGCCCTCGCGGGCGCCCCGGGTCCTGACAGAGGTGGGAACATGACTCACCAATGCTCTGTCGGACTGTGCAGGGCGGCTGGCACCGATTGCCTTGCCTCGCCAGTCGATCCAGGGCTCGTGCTTCTCAAGCCAGGGCATGCCCAGGATCATATCATATGGATCCATATCGAGAACAGTGAACTGTTCGAGGCTGTCAAAGTCTTCAAACTTGACGGCCACTCTCTGCTAATCGAATCAGACCAACCGAGCGAGCTCCAATTTTGAGCTTGTTGGGTCACATTGGTGGCCACAACAATATTCTCAGCCGCAGCGACGGTACGTGGAGTTTCCACTGGTACATATCGGTAAGCTTGGGTTATGGTCGGAGCAGGGCGCGTGTAGTAACCAGCAGCAACATCCTCCCCACGAAATTGAGGGCGAGAGGGTGGTCGAACCAAATGTTGGTTAAGACTGCGGTAGTCGGTAATAACGCGTCGATTCGTCAGGTTTCGAGCTGCACGGGTATGGCAGCGCGTGGTACACTGATGAAACGAAACCGTATTGATCGCATGCTCCGAAGATTGACGCGACAATGCATCGGCAATCACATTGAGGTGTACCTTAACGTGATGCAACTTGAACGTAAACTGTGCGAAAAACGTCAAATAGCGAGCTAATTTCGCTGAAACCTTCGGGTGGTGCAAAAACCATTTGCAAGCAGTGTTGTCCGTGTAGATATCAAATTCACGACCATATAGGTAGTGACACCACTTGTCTAACACTAATTTAATAGCGAAGAGTTCTTTCTCGTGTGTTGGCCAATTAATAACGTGAGGACCAAGTTTCTTCGAGAAGAAGGCTATCGGATGATCTTGACCGGAACGAACTTGAGAGATAACGCCACCAACACAGTAGCCAGAGGCATCTGTTGTCGCGATTAAACGTTTCTCGTAATCCGGTAACTGCAACACGGGTGCTTCTTGAAGAGCGGATTTGATTTCCTCAAACGAACGCGTCTGTTCTGGACCCCAGCTCCAGACATGTTCTTTCTTGACAAGAGAACCAAGAGGCAACGCAATAATGGCGTAATCACGAATAAAGCGACTATAATAACCTGCGAGACCCAAAAAGCTTTGTAGTTGCTTTTGGTTTAGTGGCGTAGGCCACTTTGCAATCGCTTCAGTCTTGCGAGTATCAACAGCAAGTCCTTTGGCAGAAATCGTATGGCCGAGAAACTTAACTTCGGACTGACCAAAGTGACACTTCGAGAGATGGCAGAACAATTTCTCACGACGTAGAGCCTCGAAGGGAGTTTGAAGATGCTCAACAGGCTCTTCCAGACTGGTATAAAAGACACAAATGTCATCCAAGTAGACTACAATGAATCGGTACTTCGCAAAGAGTACCCTCAGGAGGCGAGACCAAACACCAGGCATACCGGCCAATCGCATAGGAGCTACACACCACTGGTAAGTTTCAGCGTGCGTGCGAAAGACGGTATACTTGCGACTCTTGAGCGCGATACGCATCTGGTGATATCCTTGAGCCAAATCTAGAACTGAAAAGATGACACAACCAGACATCTGATCGAAGCGTTCGTCGATGCGAGGCAGTGGAATCTTTGGAACAATCGACTGCGAGTTCACATAGCGATAGTCGATGACCCAACGGATAGGCAAAGTCGTGTTTCCAGAGCGTACCCACTCAGAGCGAGACATTTGATGTCCAGAAGTAGGATCTTTCTTTGGAATCCCAAAGATGTTGGACACCCAAGAAGAATCAGAAACTTCGATCCATCCTTTCTTCAGCTTCTCTGCAACGAAGAGATCCAGTGCATCCTGCTCAACCTTAGACAGGCGGAACGGAGCACGGCTACTTGAATCAGCATCAGGTTTCATGTGGAGTTCGAAATCCACACGACGTGAAGGCGGTAAACCATCCGGTAAAGTTTCCGGAAAGACGTCAGTAAAACGCTTCAATAAGTGAGTGATTGGAACTGGAGTTGACTCACTAACTGGCGCGACCGCACAAATCTTGACACGGTACACTCCCTTGTACACATGTTTCTTCACGTTACGTTTAAAGTCAACAGCAGCAATCTCCACAGCTGCTTGACTAGCAACCGTTGATGGAGGTGCACAAGACACACTTGGAAACGAAATCTCATGCGAACGCCAATTGATACATGGCTGAAACTTGGTTAACCAAGGTTTTCCCAAGATGACATCATGGGCACATCCAAGTGACCATTCCATGACTTGAAGTTTGCGAAAACGGTAGCGACCGAATTCAATAGTCGCTTGACCTTTCTTCACAGAACGCGCTTTCGTAGAAGTTCCATCGAACCGAGTGACTCGTGAGACACCAGACGTAGCGGTGTTAGCGACTAACCCTGGGCGAACAGCATTGCACGTAGCACCACTGTCGAACATGATGACGACAGGTTTCCCATCACAAGTCCCTTGTTTACGAATGAGCTCGTTCTCTCGATGCATGGACGACAAGGTGGACGTGAAAATCTTTTTCACTTCAACAACCTCAACCTCGTCATCGGAACGGGTCATGGACGCTCGTTCAGCAGCAGCAGTTGTAGGAGAAGAAGAATTAAAGTTCGCGGCAGATTGCTCGTGACTGTTCTTTCGAGCATACTTCTCCTTGTATTCAGCTTGAAGCACTGCTCAATGACATGACCAGACTTCTTGCAGTAGCGACATCGCTTGTTAGACGACGAAGAAGAAGCAGAACGGCGATTTCTAGTACTCCCTGAGTCAATTTTTATTGGCTCGGGTTCGTTCATCTGAACACGCTTAGGCGTGGCTTGCTTTGTTTTGGTGCGAATTGCTGTTGGACTGAGAGCGTGATCGGTCCTGCGAAAAGAACGGTGGACGATAGTTCTTACCGTGGACATGATGCGATCGATCATACTCCAAAGCAATCTTCATTGCTTGCGACACTGTTGTACAGCGACGATACTGCACATCTTCGCGCGTAGGACTGACTAGTCCACGTGTGAAGTGTGGTGTAGTAGAACACACAAATACCGTCAGATGTGGATTCCTTACACAAACCACAACGAATCGCCGAGTTAGGTCGGCGGTTGTATGGCCTGCACAGAGGGTGGTCCCCTCGCGGTTCGGCCCGTTCCGGGACAGACGAGTGGCTCGCTTCCACTGGGTTCCGACTAAACAAGTCAGATCACTTCCGAGACTCCGCCGAGTTTGGTTCGGCTGAGCTCGTTCACAACCCTGTGCCCTCCACCAAAGGATAGACGACGGCGCGCGAGCGCTTTTACAGGTCACCGAGCGCAGAGGCTGCTCAGCTAGAAGTGTTACGGCACCCGGGCTATCCGACGTACCGGCCCGCTGAGTATGCGGGACTTTCTTTCGCGCGTAGCGAGACTTTGTCCTACCCGGACCGACCTTATCTCTTGGCGCTACCAGTCAATACCCTACAAAGCTATGCCTCTCGAGTATTGACGGCAGGCATAATCCAGCCCTATGCAGGGACTTACCGGAAAAGTGTACACGTGTCTTGGACTAGGAAAATTCTGCTCTGTTATCTTCTGGGAGCCCTTTCGGCTCCCCCTATTTAATTCTATGCTTCCTATACAAATATCTAGTGAAATGTAGTCGTTTCGGATCTCTACCGACC
>NW_003303754.1:73046-75053 GCF_000142945.1 Phytophthora infestans T30-4
CCGGACTGTGACTTCTTCCTGGATCTGTGCCGCACTGGTGGCAAGCCCGTGAACTTTGTGCCTGCGATCGACACGGAGTTCAAGACATGGTTTAAGAAGGACTCGCTGTGGTACTCAGAGGACTTGGACGCCGGTTCCGGAACGTGACGCCCAGCGTGTCTTCCTCCTTCAAGGCCCCGTGGCCGTTCGCTACAGTACTGTCGTGGACGAACCCGTGGCGGATATCCTAAATGGCATTGCCACCGGTTTTGAAAACATTGTGAAGGAAAGCGGCGCGGTTGCTGCTGCCACGGCTGCGTCTGCCAAGCAGACGGTGAACTTCGCTAACGTCGAGGTCACGGAGAGCGAAGGCCGCGTAGAACTGTCAATCTCCGAGGAGGAAAGCACTGTGCCTTCTGCTGACGAGTGGCTGGCTTCTCTTGCCGCGTCCGTGAGCGACAAAGAGTGGCTGAACGCGCTGATCTCGTCGACACACGTCGTAGAGGAGAAGAAGTGGCTCGCGAACCCGGTCCGTCAGCTTCTTGTGTCCCCAGGCTGGCCAGAAGTACGTGGGTTGATGCTGCTGGTATTCGTGTTATTCGACAACTCGATCGACATTTCGGGACCTGTGGTCGAGATCACCAAGAAGGATGCCAGCATCTCAGTTGATCACCGAACGTTTCTTCGCACGTAACCAAGTCAACACACAGCTGGCACGTCCAATTGCTTGGCCTCCCATAGCAATGTCGGTAGCGGCAAATAAACGAAATTGGTCTTTGTACCGCGTCCGGATGGTTCATTCGAACATGATACGACCATTGCATCATCGAAGTGAGCGCCTTAGGTCACAATTTGTACTTTCTCATGGACGCACTGCTGTAAGCGCTAAGTCTTCCATCAATGCGTAGTGAGTCGCAGCTACCGCTATGGATTAGCTCTAACTGAATCCCAGCTTCAACACGTCAAGTGTCAATGCATATCCTTGTTTCCCGAGATAAGTGGCTGAATACGCTAACGCTCCTAACACTGGACTTACCCTTGTAAGCAACAATAACTCCATCAATGCGTAATATGGCGCCGGTATTTGTATGGGTTAGTGCTAAAATAATCCCAGCTTTCAACACGTCAAGTGTCAATGCATATCCTTGTTTCCGAGACAAGTGGCCGAAAACGCTAATGTTCCTAACACTGGATGTACGACGGGCGATTGCACGACTCGTATCCGTAACAAAGGAAAATTATTCTCACGATGACGGTGCACATCAGACGGATCACCGAACGTTTTTTCGCACGTAGTACAAGTCAACACACCGTTGGCACGTCCAATTTGTTTAGCTTTCGTAGCAATGTCGGTAGCGGCAAATAAACGAAATTGACTTTGTACCGCGTCCGGATGGTTCATTCGAACATGATACGACCATTGCATCATCGAAGTGAACGCCTTAGGTCACAATTTGTACTTTCTCATGGACGCACTGCTGTAAGCGCTAAGTCTTCCATCAATGCGTAGTGAGTCGCAGCTACCGCTATGGATTAGCTCTAGCTGAATCCCAGCTTTGAACACGTCAAGTGTCAATGCATATCCTTGTTTCCGAGATAAGTGGCTGAATACGCTAACGTTCCTAGCACTGGATGTACGACGGGCAAATCGCACGACTTTCAACAGTAACAGAGGGAAATCATTCTCACGATGACGGTGCACATCAGACGGATCACCGAAACGTTTTTTTCGCACGTAGTCCAGGTCAACACACAGCTGGGCACGTCCAAATTGCTTGGGCCTCTCATAGCATGTCGGTAGCCGCCAATAAAACGAAATTGACATTGTACCGCGTCCGGGATGGTTCATTCGAAACTTGAACCACCCATTGGCATCCTCGAAAGTGACCGGCTCTAAGGTCCCAATTTGGACTTTCTTCATGGGAAGCCACTGGCTGGTGAGCGCAAAGTCTTCCATCCATGCGGAAAGGGGGCGGCAGCTCTACCGCCAATGGAATTAGTCTCCAACTGGAGCTCCCTCCTTTCACT
>NW_003303754.1:75686-80187 GCF_000142945.1 Phytophthora infestans T30-4
AGTATTAGTGACTCTTTGAGTCGAACGTCTTCCTCTGACGCTAAAGCTACGGCAGCCCCGCTGCACTTGGTAGCACTTGTAGTCAATCCCGCTCCTGAGTCGGTTGACTATATCCTCTGCGAGGATGGAACACCCCGTGTTCGCGAATTTGTTCCCGGCGCAGCAGGACGCGCTTACTAAGCTTATGTCCTTGCTTGGCCCGGAGGGCGTGGCTCATCTTGCATCGCAAGGTCCAGAGGCGGTCACAGCCAGGCTGGAATCGTTCTCCCGCTACGAGAACGCGCTCTTGGAGCATGTCCAAGAGAAGATGAGCGCCGCAACGGCGGCGGCGTCGATGACGCGTGAAGGGTCTATGAGACTGAAACCGCTCATGGTGAGCGTAAAAACCTTCGAGGGGAAGGATGGAGAGAATCTCCTTCTCTGGACCCGTGAGGTCGAGATGGCCATGGGATCGGCCCTGCTCCAGTCTGAGCATCAGCGCGTGGCGCTGGCTATCTCCAGGCTTGGAGGTCGCGCTCGCGAATGGGCACTAACGTGCGGCACGTCTGTTGACGCTGCATTTCCCACTTGGAATCAGCTGAAGCAACAGCTTTCGCGCGTGTTCGCGCCGCCTAATCAGGCGTACCGTATCCGGTCAAAGTTCCCTTGCTACCCGCCAGGGTAAGAAGGATTTATTGGACTATGTCCAAGAGTTGAGAACTCTTATCGCCGAAATGGCGGCGGACCCTCTTCCGGAACTGGTCAGCGTGACCGTATTCATGGAGGGACTTCGTGTGAGCGCAGCTCGAACGGAAGTGTTCCGTGTACACCCTAACTCTTTTGAAGAGGCGGTGGATGTGGCATTGAATGCCGAGCACAACTTCAGGTCGGCGCGACCTGGTTGGAGCGCTGGTAGCGCAAGCTCTTCGAGCGGTCCAGAGCCGATGGACCTCAGCTATGCTGAAGATGAAGAAGCGGAGCTTCTTGCTGCGGAGCAGCGCGCCGGCATCCGCCGATGCTTTGTGTGCAATAGCACTAAGCACTTGAGGGCCTATTGCCCTCTGCGCAAGAAGCGCGAGGCTCCGGCGAGCCAACCCTCCGGGTCATCGCCGGGAAACGGCAACTCCCCAGTAGGCGCGGGGGCGGCCTACTGGGGAAGAACTGAGTTCTGTTGTGCCTCGAAGAGGTAGAAGGCAACGGGGCTCAGCCCCGAAGAGAGCTGAGCTCTCTTACGAGAAGCGTGTGTGCAAGCCGGGCTTGCTGGTCGTGCAAGCGAACGTGAAGACCTTTACAAAGCCATGGAGAGTCTTAACTGACTCGGAAGCCTCGGGCAACTACGCCCGTCGCTCCACCCTGGAAGGGAGTCAGCTGTATGCTGAGACCCTTGAAGTGCGAACGAGAGATACGATCTCTGTCCGTCTCGCGACGGGGACACTGGTAACTGTGTTGAAGGTCTCTGTCGACCTTGGAGTGAAGTTTGAGACCTTCGATAGCGTGGAACGCTGTTTGGTCTTAGACCTGGATGCGAGGTATGACCTCACCCTTGGCATGGCATGGCTGGAACGCCATGAGCCATGGATCGACTGGAAGGCGAAATCGCTGGGTGCGTCGCACCCTGCTCCTAGTAGAGCTTTGGTGAGTCATGAACCCACCTCTGCTAGGAAGCAGAAGCGCTTCTGGCGCGAGCACGAGGCCGAGGCGGCCGTAATGCTGGACATTGGTATGTCCGAAATTGCTAGCAACGAGGTTGCTGTTTGCCCTGAGGGCGTACGTGGTGCGGCACGTTATCCGCTGAGCGGTGCAGGTCAGGTCAATGACCAACTGCTGGGTCCTGGTGAGGACGAGCGCGGAGTGGCGCGTAATCCACTGAGTGCGAAGTGAACGCCTTAGGTCACAATTTGCACTTTCTCACGAACTCACCCTTGTAAGCAACAATTACTCCATCAATGCATAATATGGCGCCGGTATTTGTATGGGTTAGTGCTAAAATAATCCCAGCTTTCAACACGTCAAGTGTCAATGCATATCCGTGTTTCCGAGATAACTGGCTGAATACGCTAATGTTCCTAACACTGGATGTACGACGGGCAATCGCACGACTCGTATCCGTAACAGAGGGAAATCATTCTCACGATGACGGTGCACATCAGACGGATCACCGAACGTTTTTTCGCACGTAGTACAAGTCAACACACCGTTGGCACGTCCAATTTGTTTAGCTTTCGTAGCAATGTCGGTAGCGGCAAATAAACGAAATTGACTTTGTACCGCGTCCGGATGGTTCATTCGAACATGATACGACCATTGCATCATCGAAGTGAACGCCTTAGGTCACAATTTGTACTTTCTCATGGACGCACTGCTGTAAGCGCTAAGTCTTCCATCAATGCGTAGTGAGTCGCAGCTACCGCTATGGATTAGCTCTAACTGAATCCCAGCTTTGAACACGTCAAGTGTCAATGCATATCCTTGTTTCCGAGATAAGTGGCTGAATACGCTAACGTTCCTAACACTGGATGTACGACGGGCGATCGCACGACTCGTATCCGTTACAAAGGAAAATTATTCTCACGATGACGGTGCACATCAGACGGATCACCGAACGTTTTTTCGCACGTAGTCCAAGTCAACACACAGCTGGCACGTCCAATTGCTTGGCCTCCGATAGCAATGTCGGTAGCGGCAAATAAACGAAATTGACTTTGTACCGCATCCGGATGGTTCATTCGAACATGATACGACCATTGCATCATCGAAGTGAACGCCTTAGGTCACAATTTGTACTTTCTCATGGACTTACCCTTGTAAGCAACAATTACTCCATCAATGCGTAATATGGCGCCGGTATTTGTATGGGTTAGTGCTAAAATAATCCCAGCTTTGAACACGTCAAGTGTCAATGCATATCCTTGTTTCCGAGACAAGTGGCCGAATACGCTAACGTTCCTAGCACTGGATGTACGACGGGCAATCGCACGACTCGTAACAGTAACAGAGGGAAATCATTCTCACGATGACGGTGCACATCAGACGGATCACCGAACGTTTTTTCGCACGTAGTCCAAGTCAACACACAGCTGGCACGTCCAATTGCTTGGCCTCCCATAGCAATGTCGGTAGAGGCAAATAAACGGAATTGACTTTGTACCGCGTCCGGATGGTTCATTCGAACATGATACGACCATTGCATCATCGAAGTGAACGCCTTAGGTCACAATTTGTACTATCTCATGGACGCACTGCTGTAAGCGCTAAGTCTTCCATCAATGCGTAGTGAGTCGCAGCTACCGCTGTGGGTTAGCTCTCACTGAATCCCAGCTTTCAACACGTCAAGTGTCAATGCATATCCTTGTTTCCGAGATAAGTGGCTGAATACGCTAACGTTCCTAACACTGGACACACCCTTGTAAGCAACAATTACTCCATCAATGCGTAATATGGCGCCGGTATTTGTATGGGTTAGTGCTAAAATAATCCCAGCTTTGAACACGTCAAGTGTCAATGCATATCCTTGTTTCCGAGACAAGTGGCCGAATACGCTAACGTTCCTAGCACTGGATGTACGACGGGCAATCGCACGACTCGTAACAGTAACAGAGGGAAATCATTCTCACGATGACGGTGCACATCAGACGGATCACCGAACGTTTTTTTGCACGTAGTACAAGTCAACACACAGCTGGCACGTCCAATTGCTTGGCCTCCCATAGCAATGTCGGTAGCGGCAAATAAACGGAATTGACTTTGTACCGCATCCGGATGGTTCATTCGAACATGATACGACCATTGCATCATCGAAGTGAACGCCTTAGGTCCCAATTTGTACTTTCTCATGGACGCACTGCTGTAAGCGCTAAGTCTTCCATCAATGCGTAGTGAGTCGCAGCTACCGCTATGGATTAGCTCTAACTGAATCCCAACTTTGAACACGTCAGGTGTCAATGCATATCCTTGTTTCCGAGATAAGTGGCTGAATACGCTAACGTTCCTAACACTGGACTCACCCTTGTAAGCAACAATTACTCCATCAATGCGTAATATGGCGCCGGTATTTGTATGGGTTAGTGCTAAAATAATCCCAGCTTTGAACACGTCAAGTGTCAATGCATATCCTTGTTTCCGAGACAAGTGGCCGAATACGCTAACGTTCCTAGCACTGGATGTACGACGGGCAATCGCACGACTCGTAACAGTAACAGAGGGAAATCATTCTCACGATGACGGTGCACATCAGACGGATCACCGAACGTTTTTTCGCACGTAGTCCCAAGTCAACACACAGCTGGCACGTCCAATTGCTTGGCCTTCCCATAGCCAATGTCGGTAGAGGCAAATAAACGGGAATTGACTTTGTACCCGCGTCCCGGATGGGTTCATTCCAAACATGGATACCAACCCATTGGCATTCATCCGAAAGTGAACCGCCCTTAAGGTTCACAAATTTGGGTCTTAATCTCCATGGGACGCACCTGGGCGGTTAAGCGTCAAAAGTCTTTCCATCCAATGCCGTAAATGAAAGTCC
>NW_003303754.1:80287-83019 GCF_000142945.1 Phytophthora infestans T30-4
TTTTTTGCCCGGAAGATATAAACTTCGGAGGGTGAAGGTACCAAAGCCCGGGGGCGGGCTTAATGTAAGTGGCCCGATTGCGCTCTTCGCGCAGGCCCGGACTACGAGTTAGCTCATGTCACGGACAGTGACGTCGTCAGTGGCCTGACTTGATTACGCCGAAGCGTATGCACAAGACGACATGTGCGTAGCGCTGCTACGGGCTCTTGGGAGCGAAGAGTTTAAAGACTCTGACAAGGAATTGTCTGGGCGCTTACGCGCGAGGCTGCATCGATACTCACTCGATGGCGGCCTGCTGTACTACAGCACCGACGCTGAGGATAACCCTCGTGTAGTCGTTCCTCATGATGAGGATCTAAAGTATCGAATCCTCTATGAGGTTCATGATACGCCCGTGGGCGGGCACTTAGGTCGGGAGAAGACCTATGGCTCGGTGAGCTCGATGTACTGGTGGCCCAAGATGTATAAGTGGGTCGGCACCTATGTACGCACGTGTGAGACGTGTCAACGGACAAAGTCCGCGCCGAGCACGGCAGCGCCATTGGCGAGTTTGCCTGTCCCCAAGGGATGCTGGCAGTCCATGAGTATGGACTTTGTGTTTGGCCTTCCCAAGGATAAGGCGGGAAACACAGGTATAGTGGTCTTTGTAGACCGATTGAGCAAGATGGCTCATTTAGCGGCAGTGCCGGACACCATTGATGGTGAAGGTACAGCTTTGCTGTTTTTAGACCGAGTCTTTCGCCAACATGGCTTACCTGAGGCAATTGTCTCGGATCGAGATCCGCGCTTCACCGCGAATTTCTGGACGTTTCTCTTCAGAGTGCTCGGCACTCGTTTGGACATGTCCACGGCGGACCATCCGCAGACCGATGGTCAAACCGAACGCGTGAATCGCGTTGTGGAGGATACCCTCCGAAGCGTATGCGCTGAGGCGCCAAAACGCTGGAGCCAGATGCTCCCACTCGTTGAGTTCGCATTAAATAATGCAGTGCACGCCTCGACAGGCTACACTCCGTTCTATGTGAACGGCTTGGTTAACCCTCGCGTCCCACTGACGCCGCCACGTAGTGGCTCAGGGCTTGGTGGGGGAGGGATAGCCGAGCGGCTAGCTGATGTCAGCCCTGTTGCGGTTCGCAAGCAAGTCGATGACTTTGTCTCTTTGAGACTGAGCGTAATGCGTCAAGTACGCGACGCTATGGCTGAAAGCCAAGACACGCAGAAGAAACATGCAGATGCCAAGGGCAGAAGCAATGTTGAGAGGTTTGAGGTCGGTGACCAAGTTTTATTAAACGCTAAAAACCTACCTACTCATGCAGTGTCTGCAGTTTTCAAAACGAAGTTAAGACCTCGATTCATAGGACCGTTTAAGGTCGTGGCCAGGAAGGGCCTAGCGTATACGCTCAACCTTCCAAAGAAGATGCGCACGCATCCGGTCTTCTATGCTGGCTTGCTTAAGCCATATCAAGACCCTGCTCAGGTGAGCGCGGAGGCGTTGGCACCAACGGTGGCTGGACCACGGACAGCTGCAGGGCAGCAAGTGGTAGAGCCACGAGAGGATGGACGACAGCAAGTGGTGGATCCACAGATGGCTGATCAACAGCATGTGGCAGAGCCACAGGTCGCGGAGCGAAGTGCTCGAGATGCAGGAGCAAGCCAAGCTGAACGCTCAGCCGAGCGACTGGACGCTCAAGGTCCGAGACCTGGTTGTGAGTCAACAGCGGTGGCTCTAACCTATCCACAAGGTGGATCATCTCTTCGCGATCGACCGATGGACGGTGAACGGGAACGTTCGCGTCGTGGACGCCGGCGTCATATGGACGCAGACGCCGTTCCGGCAAGTGCTGACTCTCCCCGCGAGAGCCCAGCTGAGGCAAGGCCTCCTCCAGCTCTGCTCGATGAGCATGGTGAGCTCCACTTTCACGTGGAACGCCTTGTGGCGTGGCGTAGACACCAGGGTCGTACCCAGTACTTGGTAAAGTGGAGGGGTTACTCTCACTCACAGAACTCATGGGAGTTTGAGGCTATCCTCTGGCAAGATTGCCCTGACGTCGTTGACGCTTACGACCGGGCACGTCATGTGCCGAAGCGCCATCATGGCGTGCGACAGCGTTGCCAGGCGCTGGGCGCCTCCCACTAGAGTGGGGAGCGATCAGGTCAGTAGTTGAGCTTAGGCTCTGACCAGTGGCTGCAGCAGCCAGCTCGTACGTATGAGAGGTGCTCGCAGCGGGAGCAGGAGGTGGAGAGACCTCGTGGTGATAGGGACATGATCCCGAAGGAAGCAGGTGCTTCGTGTTGTGCTGAACAAGGTTCAGGCACAAGCGTCTCGATAGACGCATAGTTGTTTTGAAACAACTTGTTTGATGAGCATGATCCAAATGTGGATGCGCTGTAACAGCGAAAGGTGTGTCCGGACGGGGATCGAACCACTGGCCTTTGGCTTGACAGGCCGGAGCTCTACCATTGAGCTATAAGGGCGATGCCCGTACATCAGTCCGAGAATGGACTTCATGGTATGAGAGGGCTGCGCCCGGGTGGACTTGAACCACCGACCTGTGGCATCCAAAGCCGCCGCTCGACCACTGAGCTGAAAGGGCGTTGCCCTTAAGCTTGTCCATTCAAGGACAATCGTTCGTGGAACGAGAGGGCTGTGCCCTGCAGAATTTGAACCACCGACCTGTGGCTCTCAAAGCCAACGCTCAACAAAGAGCTAAAAGGGTGTTGCCCTAAGCTGC
>NW_003303754.1:83119-87441 GCF_000142945.1 Phytophthora infestans T30-4
GTTTTATCCAAAGACACCCTCTGCTTTTACCCAATAATTTCGACATTCATGGGTTAGGTCAGCGCCGCGAACACTAGCGAATAAGCCTTATTAAATACCCGCTTTTATCCTCTTCAATGTTAAATGCATATCGCTTTTCTTAGAGAGTAAGTGGCTGAGTCCGCTACTGTTCTTTTATCACAGGGCTCCACGCTTTGTAAGCCGACAAAGTTCTCCATCAAATGCGTAATATGGGCGCACGTATCTCTATGGGTTTAGTTCCTAACATAATCCCAGCTTTCGAACACCGTCCAGGTGTCATTGCATATCCCTTGTTTCCGAGACAAGTGGCTGAATACCGCTAACGTTCCTAACACTGGATGTACCGACGGGCGATCGCACGACTCGTATCAGTAACAAAGGCAAATTATTCTCTCGATGACGGTGCACATCAGACGGATCACCGAACTTTTTTTCGCACGTAGTCCAAGTCAACACACAGCTGGCACGTCCAATTGCTTGGCCTCCGATAGCAATGTCGGTAGCGGCAAATAAACGAAATTGACTTTGTACCGCATCCGGATGGTTCATTCGAACATGATACGACCATTGCATCATCGAAGTGAACGCCTTAGGTCACAATTTGTACTTTCTCATGGACGCACTGCTGTAAGCGCTAAGTCTTCCATCAATGCGTAGTGAGTCGCAGCTACCGCTATGGATTAGCTCTAACTGAATCCCAGCTTTCAACACGTCAAGTGTCAATGCATATCCGTGTTTCCGAGATAAGTGGCTGAATACGCTAACGTTCCTAACACTGGATGTACGACGGGCAATCGCACGACTCGTATCCGTAACAAAGGCAAATTATTCTCTCGATGACGGTGCACATCAGACGGATCACCGAACTTTTTTTCGCACGTAGTCCAAGTCAACACACAGCTGGCACGTCCAATCGCTTGGCCTCCGATAGCAATGTCGGTAGCGGCAAATAAACGAAATTGACTTTGTACCGCATCCGGATGGTTCATTCGAACATGATACGACCATTGCATCATCGAAGTGAACGCCTTAGGTCACAATTTGTACTTTCTCATGGACGCACTGCTGTAAGCGCTAAGTCTTCCATCAATGCGTAGTGAGTCGCAGCTACCGCTATGGATTAGCTCTCACTGAATCCCAGCTTTCAACACGTCAAGTGTCAATGCATATCCTTGTTTCCGAGATAAGTGGCTGAATACGCTAACGTTCCTAACACTGGACTCACCCTTGTAAGCAACAACTACTCCATCAATGCGTAATATGGCGCCGGTATTTGTATGGGTTAGTGCTAAAATAATCCCAGCTTTCAACACGTCAAGTGTCAATGCATATCCTTGTTTCCGAGACAAGTGGCTGAATACGCTAATGTTCCTAACACTGGATGTACGACGGGCGATCGCACGACTCGTATCCGTAACAAAGGAAAATTATTCTCACGATGACGGTGCACATCAGACGGATCACCGAACGAGCTAGCCGAGGTGGTCTTGCTGGGACCTGAGGAGGAGTTGAACTCCTCATCCGTCGTGGACGACGCGGTCCTAGAGGACACCAAGAAGGCGCTGAGCGCAAGAAGTGGATCGGCGATCCTCAAAGATCCTTCGGATCCCTTCTACCCGGTGGTGAAGGAGTATGGAGACGTTGTCTCGAAAGACCCACCGACGGGCCTGCCTCCGGATCGAGGCGTGTGTCATGAGATTGACCTGGTTCCTGGAACCAAATACTGCGTAACAAGGCAATGGCCTTTGCCGAGAGAGCAGTGTGACGTCATTGACGCATTCTTCCGTGCGAAGCACGAGGCAGGGATGGTGCGCGAGAGTAAGTCTCCGCACTCGACACCCGCCTGCCTTTAAGGCTTCGCCAAACTCGGCAATGGACATCTCGTCCAGCTCTTGCAGAGCCTCTGCAGCGGGCAGAGTGCCAAGGCTGATATCGCCTTCGACCTCCCCCGTCACTCCGTTCACGAGTGTATACAGCTGTTCAGAGCAATCACGTAGAGCACTCGTCACGTTGGACACATCGTCCGACGTCGAAGACGTCACAGACGCCCTGCGTCTTCTTTTCCTCTCCCTCCGCGACCGAGCCCGGCCGGAAGAGGGCGGTGTGGCGACATCTTCGTCACCACCACCGGTTGCAGCAGCACCATCACTCCTCGAAGAGGATACAGTGTCTCGCAAGACACTCGGCTGAAAGCCAAGAGGTTCTTGACCTTCACACAGTGAACTAGGTGTCACTTCACCTGCATCACCTGGGCCACGCCCATGATGCCTCGACTCGTAGTCGACCGCGACCCTCGGGTCACGCAGCGGTAGGTCATCGACCAGATTCGTACCACTCAGTGGATTACGCGCCACTCCGCGCTCGTCCTCACCAGGACCCAGCAGTTGGTCATCGACCTGACCTGCACCGCTCAGCAGATAACGTGCCGCACCACGTACGCCCTCAGGGCAAACAGCAACCTCGTTGCTAACAATTTCGGACATACCAATGTCCAGCACTACGGCCGCCTCGGCCTCGTGCTCGCGCCAGAAGCGCTTCTGCTTCCTAGCAGAGGTGGGTTCATGACTCACCAAAGCTCCACTAGGAGCAGGGTGCGACGCACCCAGCGTTTTCGACTTCCAGTCGATCCATTGCTCATGGCGTTCCAGCCATGCCATGTCAAGGATGACGTCATACCTCGCATCCAGGTCTAAGACCAAACAGCATTCCACGCTATCGAAGTTCTCAAACTTCACTCCAAGGTCGACAGAGACCTTCGACACAGTTACCAGTGTCCCCGTCGCGAGACGGACAGAGATCGTATCTCTCGTTGGCACTTCCAGTGCCTCAGCATACAGCTGACTCCCTTCCAGGGTGGAGCGACGGGCGTAGTTGCCCGAGGCTCCCGAGTCAATCAAGACTCTCCATGGCTTTGCAAATCCCTTCACGTTCGCTTGAACGACCAGCAAGCTCGGCTTGCACACACTCTTCTCGTAAGAGAGCTTAGCTCTCTTCGGGGCTGAGCCCCGTTGCCCTCTACCTCTTCGAGGCACAATAGAACTCAGTTCTTCCTCAGTAGGCCGCCCCGCGCCTACTGGGAGTTGCCGTTTCCCGGTGATGACCCGGAGGGTTGGCTCGCCGGAGCCTCGCGCTTCTTGCGCAGAGGGCAATATGCTTAGTGCTATTGCACACAAAGCATCGGCGGATGCCGGCGCGCTGCTCCGCAGCAAGAAGCTCCGCTTCTTCATCTTCAGCATAGCTGAGGTCCATCGGCTCTGGACCGCTCGAAGAGCTTGCGCTACCAGCGCTCCAACCAGGTCGCGCCGACCTGAAGTTGTGCTCGGCATTCAATGTCACATTCACCGCCTCTTCAAAAGCGTTAGGGTGTACACGGAGCACTTCCGTTCGAGCTGCGCTCACACGAAGTCCCTCCATGAACACGGTCACGCTGACCAGTTCCGGAAGAGGGTCCGCCGCCATTCCGGCGATAAGAGTTCTCAACTCTTGGACATAGTCCAATAACTCCTTCTTACCCTGGCGGGTAGCAAGGAACTTCGACCGGATACGGTACGCCTGATTAGGCGGCGCGAACACGCGCGAAAGCTGTTGCTTCAGCTGATCCCAAGTGGGAAATGCAGCGTCAACAGACGTGCCGCACGTTAGTGCCCATTCGCGAGCGCGACCTCCAAGCCTGGAGATAGCCAGCGCCACGCGCTGATGCTCGGACTGGAGCAGGGCCGATCCCATGGCCATCTCGACCTCACGGGTCCAGAGAAGGAGATTCTCTCCATCCTTCCCCTCGAAGGTTTTTACGCTCACCATGAGCGGTTTCAGTCTCATAGACTCTTCACGCGTCATCGACGCCGCCGCCATTGCGGCGCTCATCTTCTCTTGGACATGCTCCAAGAGCGCGTTCTCGTAGCGGGAGAACGATTCCAGCCTGGCAGTGACCCGCCTCTGGACCTTGCGATGCAAGATGAGCCACGCCCTCCGGGCCAAGCAAGGACATAAGCTTAGTAAGCGCGTCCTGCTGCGCCGGGGGCAAATTCGCGAGCACGGGGTGTTCCATCCTCGCAGAGGATATAGTCAACCGACTCAAGAGCGGGATTGACTACAAGTGCTACCAAGTGCAGCGGGGCTGCCGTAGCTTTAGCGTCAGAGGAAGACGTTCGACTCAAAGAGTCACTAATACTAAGTTCCTTATCCAAAGGACACTTACAGCCCAAGACCAGGGCTCAAAGAATAATACCTTAACTTTTATGCTTCAAAACCAGAAGTGTTTTATTTACTATTATTGCGGCCAAGCCGCCTAGGGGTAAATG
>NW_003303754.1:87541-88603 GCF_000142945.1 Phytophthora infestans T30-4
TTATTCTCACGATGACCGGTGCACATCAGTCGGATCAACGACTGTTTTTTCGCACGTAGTACAAGTCAACACATCGTTGGCACGTGCAATTAGTTTGACCTTCTCATAGCAATGTCGGTAGAGGCAAATAACGAAATTGACTTTGTACCGCGTCCGGATGGTTCATTCGAACATGATACGACCATTGCATCATCGAAGTGAACGCCTTAGGTCACAATTTGTACTTTCTCATGGACGCACTGCTGTAAGCGCTAAGTCTTCCATCAATGCGTAGTGAGTCGCAGCTACCGCTATGGATTAGCTCTAACTGAATCCCAGCTTTGAACACGTCAAGTGTCAATGCATATCCTTGTTTCCGAGATAAGTGGCTGAATACGCTAACGTTCCTAACACTGGACTCACCCTTGTAAGCATCGATTACTCCATCAATGCGTAATATGGCGCCGGTATTTGTATGGGTTAGTGCTAAAATAATCCCAGCTTTCAACACGTCAAGTGTCAATGCATATCCTTGTTTCCGAGACAAGTGGCCGAATACGCTAATGTTCCTAACACTGGATGTACGACGGGCGATCGCACGACTCGTATCCGTAACAAAGGAAAATTATTCTCACGATGACGGTGCACATCAGACGGATCACCGAACGTTTTTTCGCACGTAGTACAAGTCAACACACCGTTGGCACGTCCAATTTGTTTAGCTTTCGTAGCAATGTCGGTAGCGGCAAATAAACGAAATTGACTTTGTACCGCGTCCGGATGGTTCATTCGAACATGATACGACCATTGCATCATCGAAGTGAACGCCTTAGGTCACAATTTGTACTTTCTCATGGACGCACTGCTGTAAGCGCTAAGTCTTTCATCAATGCGTAGTGAGTCGCAGCTACCGCTATGGATTAGCTCTAACTGAATCCCAGCTTTGAACACGTCAAGTGTCAATGCATATCCTTGTTTCCGAGATAAGTGGCTGAATACGCTAACGTTCCTAACACTGGACTCACCCTTGTAAGCAACAATTACTCCATCAATGCGTAATATGGCGCCGGTATTTGTATGGGT
>NW_003303754.1:88703-92258 GCF_000142945.1 Phytophthora infestans T30-4
TTGATCTTCAACTTGGCCCGCAGACCGGCCACATTTAATCGATGCAGGTATTCTAGCGGGGATTCATCCGATCTGCGGCGAACATGGTAGTATTGTCGTGCCACCGACACTCCCAATTCACAGTACTGGGTCTGGAAATTGCGCAACAAATCTGACCACTTGTTCCTGGTGGATCTGCCCAGCTGCCGATACCAATTCCTGGCTGGCCCCGCTAGCAGATCCGCAAAGGTCAGACACTTCTCGGCATCTGACGCTTGATCTCTCATGAGGGCCGACTTGACTTTGCTGATCCATGTTCTCCCTCGGTCCTCGTCTTGATCCTTGCCCGTGAACTCCTTCGGATCCGATAGATTCGTACCCTCTGGATCATGGATGATCCACCCGACCCGGCTGCGGCTGTTGCTACCACCGCCGACGAAGGGGATGGGCCATCCAGATCATCTGGGTCGAACTCATCATGGGAGTTGTCTTCCTCCACTGACTCCATCTCCACGTCTCGTGCTCCATGTTCGTGGAGCACTTGCGCTTGTGGCACGGGCGCTCTCATACCCTGTTCGACCAGAAACCGACTCATCGCAGCTTCGAAGTGTCGCTGCAGGGTGCCCGAGGGAGTGTCGGAAGAACCTGTGGCCGTCTGGTCCACTGGCGAGTCAGGATCTGTGCGGTGATTACCTTGAGCCCGATCTGACGATAACCCCACTGGCTTCTTGCCGGATCTGGCTCGATCCTGGCTGGATTGTATCAGATCACGGGTAGGGCGTACTGGATCCCGAGTATTCACGCTCACAGGGACTTCCTGTCCCCGGATCCTTGCCCGCGCTTCCAGCATGGATGCCCCATAGGGTCCTAAAGTCATGCGTCGGGGCTCGGAAGACGTGTCTGACCCATCCTCAGCCGCGGATTCGTAGTTCGAGGACGCAGCTTGGCTGATCCTCGGCGACGACACTGGATCCATAGTGCGCGACCCTTCTCCGGTGATGGACTTAACTTTGGCAAAGAGGTCCCGCGTCGCGGATACTATGAGATCCAGGTCTAGCTCGAAGATATCCTCTGCGTCGAACACACCAGCTACGATGCCTGACTCCGTAAGTAAACGTAATCGATCTTTGACTGCCACCAGTTTTCGTTGGTGCTCTCACCGGTTCCCTTGGATCTTCGATCTGTCGTGGATTCAGGATCCGCATGACAGGATCTTGATGCAGAAAGTCGCGTAAAGCTTGGTGGCGATACACAAACTCGAGATCCTTGTCGGACCAGCTTGACCTGGATCCAGCTTGGTCTTCTTCCGACTCTGGAGCTTGAATTTTCTTCCGCGTAGTCTTACTCGTTTTTGTCTTCTTTCTCGTTTCTTCGACTAGCGGGCTTGGGTTTAGGTACGGTGCTGGCTTAACCGGTGAATCTGCAAATGCATACCGTTTCGCCTTCACTTTCCCTTGTTTTGTTAGCGGATCTTGACTTGCGTCAAGATCCGCAGGGGTCCCCGAAGGGACCTGGGGAGGATAGAGAGATTTCTCTTCTAGATCCGGATCCGGATCCACCTCTCTAGAGTTTCTCCCAAGACTCCATCGATCCGCGGATCTTGTTTCATTCAGCAGCGTCTTCGTCGATCCGACCTCAGACGACGCCTCTTCCCCTGGCTCAATCTTCACTTGAGCATCTTCTTGGGACTCACGGTGAAATCCCGAGTCACCAAAAGATCCGGACACGCGCACCATTGTGGCGTAGCGGGATCAGCAAAATCTGCGAGATTGCTGGATCCGACTTACCAACTGCGCCCAGACACCGACTAACGGAGGGGGTCCCCCGATGATCCGTGTTCTGCTGAACTTTCCTCACCTTGTCTACCCGTCGGTAGGGCGGGATATTGCTCTCTCGGTAACTTCCGAAGCGTTCAAGTGGTGAAGCTTGAGTGTCTTGGCGAGACGTGGGGATGGGGTGAAGCAGCAGTGGAAAATCTTCACTCTGCGTCCGTGGATGGTTCCGAATCCTAAGCGAATATTCGAGCTTATGGATCCAGGGCCTAGATCGTGGATCTGGCCGTAGGGTGCCTTGCGGGTGTGTCCCTTGTCTTTGCGTTTCCTTTACGTCGTACTTGTCGCCTCCTGTGACGGGATCTTGAGAGTTGAGAACCTCTAGGGTGTAACCGACCAAGTAGTAAATTCGGTTAACCTGTCGGATCTGCACATGTATGGGAAAGCTTACTAGGTTGTAGGATCTGGCCAATGTATTATCCAGTTATCACTACCAACACTAGATTCGCAATTCCCAACCTTCTCCGAGCTCGTACGGCCAATGTAGTTCCGGTTCTTGAGGGCAGGAAGGCACTTGCGTGTTATGGTGCAAATGAGGTTCTTTATTTATTGAGCTAGTCCCTAGGGTCGAAGTATACACGAAACTTGTCCGGGCCAATACTCATCTCCGCTACGAATGTTCTGCAAGGCCAAATCCAATCCCGTCAAAGCGCTATACGTAGTTGATCTCCACTTGATGATCCCGCTACGATTCCGTGCCCACTTGTTCTCTAGTTCGTGATCTTGATTACTCCATAGTGAGACCTGGTGCTTGGCGAGCGAAGTGGCCGCTGTCCTTGTCCAGGGCCAATGTTCACTCCTGTTACGGCGATCGCCCGAGGCCAAATCCAACCCCCGAGACGACTACAGGTCACTTGCTCTCCACAGTGCAAATTGGGGTCTGTATTGATATTTAAGCCTATACCTGCCTGGGTTTCTACCTTCTATGTCTTTCATCTGCTAAATCCCTTACCAGGCTCGGCTGCATGTCCCTTCTTCCCTTGACCCATCATCCCAGCTGTATTATCTTCAGATCCACCGGATCCATGGCGTAATCATTATGGTTACCCTATTATGGGTACACTCATCAGGATCCAGGTCGCTTGGATCCACTTCACTTGAAAGTGTACACTCGTCGTGGATCTGAGCTCTCCACTCATCCAACATCATCTCGCAACCGTCTGTGATCTCCACTGTCCCACGAAAGTTCTAGATCCACTGCATCCATCATACCTATACCCTGGATCCAGGTCCCTTAAGGCGGGATCCTCCCTCCTTGGATCCTAACTCGAAAGCATAGGATCCGGGTCACCTCGCGGTGGATCTTGACTCCTCGTTAGCCGTGGCTACTAGATCCACCTTTAGAGGGCACCTACCATCCTTCCTTTATAGGATCCACACCCGATCCACTCTTGTATAGTATATCCCATATCCATTTAGGTGAATCCAAGTAAAGGTGGATCCGAGGTAAGTCTTGGTGGATCTTGCCTTCTCGTACATCGCTCATACCAGATCCATCGTCACTTCATACGGGGCGCTGCTCGTCATGGCTAATCCACCACCGGCAACTTGCATCCGTGCCAGCCAACCCAAATCCTCTCTAGACCATTGGAGATTGCCAGTGGTGGAGAAAAGATGAGCTACGGATAGGGCACATCGCCTTATTTTCGTCAAAACAATGTTTACAATACTAAGTACTAGACTCCCACAAGAAAGAAGAGGGGTGAGATCGTGTGCGGCTCGAAGACGATGTGTGTGTAGATTA
>NW_003303754.1:92358-95034 GCF_000142945.1 Phytophthora infestans T30-4
GCCAAATTAACCGAAATTGACTGTTGTATCGTTCCGGAATGGGTCCATTCGGACAATGATAGGACCGATGCCATCATTGAAAGTGAAGGCCCTTAGTTCACAATTTGTACTTTCTCATGGACGCACTGCTGTAAGCGCTAAGTCTTCCATCAATGCGTAGTGAGTCGCAGCTACCGCTATGGATTAGCTCTAACTGAATCCCAGCTTTGAACACGTCAGGTGTCAATGCATATCCTTGTTTCCGAGATAAGTGGCTGAATACGCTAACGTTCCTAACACTGGACTCACCCTTGTAAGCAACAACTACTCCATCAATGCGTAATATGGCGCCGGTATTTGTATGGGTTAGTGCTAAAATAATCCCAGCTTTCAACACGTCAAGTGTCAATGCATATCCTTGTTTCCGAGACAAGTGGCCGAATACGCTAATGTTCCTAACACTGGATGTACGACGGGCGATCGCACGACTCGTATCCGTAACAAAGGAAAATTATTCTCACGATGACGGTGCACATCAGACGGATCACCGAACGTTTTTTCGCACGTAGTACAAGTCAACACACCGTTGGCACGTCCAATTTGTTTAGCTTTCGTAGCAATGTCGGTAGCGGCAAATAAACGAAATTGACTTTGTACCGCGTCCGGATGGTTCATTCGAACATGATACGACCATTGCATCATCGAAGTGAACGCCTTAGGTCACAATTTGTACTTTCTCATGGACGCACTGCTGTAAGCGCTAAGTCTTCCATCAATGCGTAGTGAGTCGCAGCTACCGCTATGGATTAGCTCTAACTGAATCCCAGCTTTCAACACGTCAAGTGTCAATGCATATCCTTGTTTCCGAGATAAGTGGCTGAATACGCTAACGTTCCTAACACTGGACTCACCCTTGTAAGCAACAATTACTCCATCAATGCGTAATATGGCGCCGGTATTTGTATGGGTTAGGGCTAAAATAATCCCAGCTTTCAACATGTCAAGTGTCAATGCATATCCTTGTTTCCGAGACAAGTGGCCGAATACGCTAATGTTCCTAACACTGGATGTACGACGGGCGATCGCACGACTCGTATCCGTAACAGAGGGAAATCATTCTCACGATGACGGTGCACATCAGACGGATCACCGAACGTTTTTTCGCACGTAGTACAAGTCAACACACCGTTGGCACGTCCAATTTGTTTAGCTTTCGTAGCAATGTCGGTAGCGGCAAATAAACGAAATTGACTTTGTACCGCATCCGGATGGTTCATTCGAACATGATACGACCATTGCATCATCGAAGTGAACGCCTTAGGTCCCAATTTGTACTTTCTCATGGACGCACTGCTGTAAGCGCTAAGTCTTCCATCAATGCGTAGTGAGTCGCAGCTACCGCTATGGATTAGCTCTAACTGAATCCCAGCTTTCAACACGTCAAGTGTCAATGCATATCCTTGTTTCCGAGATAAGTGGCTGAATACGCTAACGTTCCTAACACTGGCCTCACCCTTGTAAGCAACAACTACTCCATCAATGCGTAATATGGCGCCGGTATTTGTATGGGTTAGTGCTAAAATAATCCCAGCTTTGAACACGTCAAGTGTCAATGCATATCCTTGTTTCCGAGACAAGTGGCTGAATACGCTAACGTTCCTAACACTGGATGTACGACGGGCGATCGCACGACTCGTTACCGTAACAAAGGCAAATTATTCTCTCGATGACGGTGCACATCAGACGGATCACCGAACGTTTTTTCGCACGTAGTACAAGTCAACACACCGTTGGCACGTCCAATTTGTTTAGCTTTCGTAGCAATGTCGGTAGCGGCAAATAAACGAAATTGACTTTGTACCGCGTCCGGATGGTGCATTCGAACCCGATACGATCGTTTCCCAGCGAAGTGAACGCCTAAGGTCACAATTTGCACTTTCTCACGAGCTCACCCTTGTAAGCAACAATTACTCCTTCAATGCGTAATATGGCGCCGGTATTTGTATGGACTAGTGCTAAAATAATCCCAGCTTTGAACACCTCAAGTGTCAATGCATATCCTTGTTTCCGAGATAAGTGGCTGAATACGCTAACGTTCCTAACACTGGATGTACGACGGGCAATCGCACGACTCGTA
This sequence comes from Phytophthora infestans T30-4, assembly GCF_000142945.1. Classification (NCBI taxonomy): domain Eukaryota; phylum Oomycota; class Peronosporomycetes; order Peronosporales; family Peronosporaceae; genus Phytophthora; species Phytophthora infestans. The sequence goes on from NW_003303754.1 coordinate 94,475, forward strand.
TCCGTAACAAAGGCAAATTATTCTCTCGATGACGGTGCACATCAGACGGATCACCGAACGTTTTTTCGCACGTAGTACAAGTCAACACACCGCTGGCACGTCCAATTGTTTGGAGTTCGATAGCAATGTCGGTAGCGGCAAATAAACGAAATTGACTTTGTACCGCGTCCGGATGGTTCATTCGAACCTGATACGATCGTTTCCCAGCGAAGTGAACGCCTTAGGTCACAATTTGCACTTCCTCACGAGCTCACCCTTGTAAGCAACAATAACTCCATCAATGCGTAATATGGCGCCGGTATTTGTATGGATTAGTGCTAAAATAATCCCAACTTTGAACACGTCAAGTGTCAATGCATCCAGAACCCAGTGGGGTACTACCATGGCCTCTAGAAGACTCGCTCGTGGACTCTGGTGACCGTCTGACGTGTGCAGAGCGCTGGGCTCTGATCATGGAGGAACGTGAACGAGTGGAAGCCTGTCTGGCGTCTGGGGTGACAGCCGGGAAGTACGCCCGCTAGGAGCTGTGGCCCGCGTACGTAGGAGCCGTAACGGTCTGG
>NW_003303754.1:95134-97599 GCF_000142945.1 Phytophthora infestans T30-4
CACTCGGCTGAAAGCCAAGAGATTCTTGACCTTCACACAGTGAACTAGGCGTCACTTCACCTGCATCACCTGGGCCACGCCCATGATGCCTCGACCCGTAGTCGACCGCGACCATCGGGTCACGCAGCGGTAGGTCATCGACCCAGATTCGTACCATGCATTGACACTTGACGTGTTCAAAGCTGGGATTATTTTAGCACTAACCCATACAAATACCGGCGCCATATTACGCATTGATGGAGTAATTGTTGCTTACAAGGGTTAGTCCAGTGTTAGGAACGTTAGCGTATTCAGCCACTTATCTCGGAAACAAGGATATGCATTGACACTTGACGTGTTCAAAGCTGGGATTCAGTTAGAGCTGCGGTAGCTGCGACTCACTACGCATTGATGAAAGACTTAGCGCTTACAGCAGTGCGTCCATGAGAAAGTACAAATTTTGACCTAAGGCGTTCACTTCGATGATGCAATGGTCGTATCATGTTCGAATGAACTATCCGGACGCGGTACAAAGTCAATTCCGTTTATTTGCCGCTACCGACAGTGCTACGAAAGCTAAACAAATTGGACGTGTCAGCGGTGTGTTGACTTGTACTACGTGCGAAAAAACGTTCGGTGATCCGTCTAATGTGCACCGTCATCGTGAGAATAATTTTCCTTTGCTACGGATACGAGTCGTGCGATCGCCCGTCGTACATCCAGTGCTAGGAATATTAGCGTTTTCGGCCACTTGTCTCGGAAACAAGGATATGCATTGACACTTGACGTGTTGAAAGCTGGGATTATTTTAGCACTAACCCATACAAATACCGGCGCCATATTACGCATTGATGGAGTAATTGTTGCTTACAAGGGTGTGTCCAGTGTTAGGAACGTTAGCGTATTCAGCCACTTATCTCGGAAACACGGATATGCATTGACACTTGACGTGTTGAAAGCTGGGATTCAGTGAGAGCTAACCCACAGCGGTAGCTGCGACTCACTACGCATTGATGGAAGACTTAGCGCTTACAGCAGTGCGTCCATGAGAAAGTACAAATTTTGACCTAAGGCGTTCACTTCGATGATGCAATGGTCGTATCATGTTCGAATGAACTATCCGGACGCGGTACAAAGTCAATTCCGTTTATTTGCCGCTACCGACAGTGCTACGAAAGCTAAACAAATTGGACGTGTCAGCGGTGTGTTGACTTGTACTACGTGCGAAAAAACGTTCGGTGATCCGTCTAATGTGCACCGTCATCGTGAGAATAATTTTCCTTTGCTACGGATACGAGTCGTGCGATCGCCCGTCGTACATCCAGTGCTAGGAATATTAGCGTTTTCGGCAAGCAGGTTCGCTTCAAAGTGGAGTACCGGGTCCCTGCCATCAACCGTGACTTCGGCTCCGTGTGGCTTCCTGCCGATTCGCGCGGCGTGGAGGAAAACTTGTGCGTCGTCCAGGCGCGTACGGGCTACGCGCGCGTCAAGACGCTAGAGCAGTCGCGTGACGGTGTGTGTGTGGACCACGAGAAGATGCTGCAGCAGGAGCAGGTGGCTATCAACGAGAAGAAGGGAATGTACGCCGACGCAGACGTCGAGTCCAATGCCACAGTTCAGTGGCACGGTGCCGACTCTGCGGCGCTGCTGCAGGAGCACAAGGGCAAGCTTGTTCCTGCTGTGGTGGAGGCTGTACGGGACGGAGCCTCCCTGCGTGTGATCCTCAAGCCTTCGTTGCAATTGGTCAACTTTGGGCTGTCCGGAGTTCAATGTCCCCGACTCAACCCGCCCGTGAACGCTGCGGAGTCCGAGGAGCCTGTTCCGACTGGACCGGCGCCTCATGCACGTGAAGCCAAACACTTTTCAGAGGTGCGACTGCTGCATCGTGACGTGGAGCTGAAGCTCGAGGGTGTCGACAAGTACGGCAACTTGTTCGGCAGTGTGGTGCACCCCTCTGGTCGTAATATCAGTGTAGAGATCCTCAGGATTGGTCTGGGGCGGATGGCCGACTGGAGCTCAGCGTTCACCAGCGCGTCAGCTCGCGCGACGATGCGCAACGCTGAGAAGGAGGCGAAGCAGCAGAAGCTACGAGTGTGGAAGGAGTACGAGGCTCCTGTACTGCAGTCGGACAAGCGCATGACGGGAACGGTAGTGGAAGTTATCAGTGGCGACTGTCTAGTCGTGTACGTCCCCGATGCTGCGACGCCAGCAGAGCAGGAGAAGCGCATCTACCTGAGTTCGTTGCGTGCTCCTCGTCTGGGCAATGCGCGTCGTGGCGAGCCCAACGCTCCGTACGCTACGGAAGCCAAAGAGTTCGTGCGTCACCGTGCTATCTCCAAGACTGTGCACATTGAAGTGGAGTACGAGAAGCCCAGTCCTTCCGCACAGGGAGACGTCATGACGTTCGCCTCGGTGTTCCTGGAGCCTTCAGCTAACGCGCTGAAGAAGAACTCGCAAGCCAAGGGCGCCAACTTGGCTATCGACGT
>NW_003303754.1:97699-102292 GCF_000142945.1 Phytophthora infestans T30-4
AATTTGTTTAGCTTTCGTAGCAATGTCGGTAGCCGGCAAATAAACGAAATTGCCTTTGTACCGCGTCCGGATGGTTCATTCGACCATGATACGACCATTTGCATCATCGAAAGTGACGCCTTTAGGTTACAATTTGTACTTTCTCCATGGACGCACTGCTGTAAAGCGCTAAAGTCTTCCCATCAATTGCGTAGTGAGTCGCAGCTACCGCTATGGATTAGCTCCTACCTGAATCCCAGCCTTTGAACACGTCAGGTGTCAATGCATATCCTGGTTCCGGAGATAAGTGGCTGAATACGCTAACGTTCCTAACACTGAACTTACCCTTGTAAGCAACAACTACTCCATCACTGCGTAATATGGCGCCGGTATTTGTATGGGTTAGTGCTAAAATAATCCCAGCTTTGAACACGTCAAGTGTCAATGCATATCCTTGTTTCCGAGACAAGTGGCTGAATACGCTAACGTTCCTAACACTGGATGTACGACGGGCAATCGCACGACTCGTATCCGTTACAAAGGCAAATTATTCTCACGATGACGGTGCACATCAGACGGATCACCGAACGTTTTTTCGCACGTAGTACAAGTCAACACACCGTTGGCACGTCCAATTTGTTTAGCTTTCGTAGCAATGTCGGTAGCGGCAAATAAACGAAATTGACTTTGTACCGCGTCCGGATGGTTCATTCGAACATGATACGACCATTGCATCATCGAAGTGAACGCCTTAGGTCACAATTTGTACTTTCTCATGGACGCACTGCTGTAAGCGCTAAGTCTTCCATCAATGCGTAGTGAGTCGCAAGCTACCGCTATGGATTAGCTCTAACTGAATCCCCAGCTTTGAACACGTCAAGTGTCAATGCATATCCTTGTTTCCGAGATAAAGTGGCTGAATACGCTAACGTTCCTAACACTGGACTCACCCTTGTAAGCAACAATTACTCCATCAATGTGTAATATGGCGCCGGTATTTGTATGGATTAGTGCTAAAATAATCCCAACATTGAACACGTCAAGTGTCAATGCATATCCTTGTTTCCGAGACAAGTGGCCGAAAACGCTAATGTTCCTAACACTGGATGTACGACGGCCGATCGCACGACTCGTATCCGCAACAAAGGAAAATTATTCTCACGATGACGGTGCACATCAGACGGATCACCGAACGGTTTTTCGCACGTAGTACAAGTCAACACACAGCTGGCACGTCCAATTGCTTGGCCTCCCATAGCAATGTCGGTAGCGGCAAATAAACGAAATTGACTTTGTACCGCGTCCGGATGGTGCATTCGAACCCGATACGATCGTTTCCCGGCGAAGTGAACGCCTTAGGTCACAATTTGCACTTTCTCACGAACCCACCCTTGTAAGCAACAATTACTCCATCAATGCGTAATATGTCGCCGGTATTTGTATGGGTTAGTGCTAACATAATCCCAGCTTTGAACACGTCAAGTGTCAATGCATATCCTTGTTTCCGAGACAAGTGGCCGAAAACGCTAATGTTCCTAACACTGGATGTACGACGGCCGATCGCACGACTCGTATCCGCAACAAAGGAAAATTATTCTCACGATGACGGTGCACATCAGACGGATCACCGAACGTTTTTTCGCACGTAGTACAAGTCAACACACAGCTGGCACGTCCAATTGCTTGGCCTCCCATAGCAATGTCGGTAGCGGCAAATAAACGAAATTGACTTTGTACCGCGTCCGGATGGTGCATTCGAACCCGATACGATCGTTTCCCGGCGAAGTGAACGCCTTAGGTCACAATTTGCACTTTCTCACGAACCCACCCTTGTAAGCAACAATTACTCCATCAATGCGTAATATGGCGCCGGTATTTGTATGGGTTAGTGCTAAAATAATCCCAGCTTTGAACACGTCAAGTGTCAATGCATATCCGTGTTTCCGAGATAAGTGGCTGAATACGCTAACGTTCCTAACACTGGACTCACCCTTGTAAGCAACAATTACTCCATCAATGCGTAATATGGCGCCGGTATTTGTATGGGCTAGTGCTAAAATAATCCCAGCTTTGAACACGTCAAGTGTCAATGCATATCCTTGTTTCCGAGACAAGTGGCTGAATACGCTAACGTTCCTAACACTGGATGTACGACGGGCGATCGCACGACTCGTATCCGTAACAAAGGCAAATTATTCTCTCGATGACGGTGCACATCAGACGGATCACCGAACGTTTTTTCGCACGTAGTCCAAGTCAACACACAGCTGGCACGTCCAATTGCTTGGCCTCCCATAGCAATGTCGGTAGAGGCAAATAAACGGAATTGACTTTGTACCGCGTCCGGATGGTTCATTCGAACATGATACGACCATTGCATCATCGAAGTGAACGCCTTAGGTCACAATTTGTACTATCTCATGGACGCACTGCTGTAAGCGCTAAGTCTTCCATCAATGCGTAGTGAGTCGCAGCTACCGCTGTGGGTTAGCTCTCACTGAATCCCAGCTTTCAACACGTCAAGTGTCAATGCATATCCGTGTTTCCGAGATAAGTGGCTGAATACGCTAACGTTCCTAGCACTGGATGTACGACGGGCAATCGCACGACTCGTAACAGTAACAGAGGGAAATCATTCTCACGATGACGGTGCACATCAGACGGATCACCGAACGTTTTTTTGCACGTAGTACAAGTCAACACACAGCTGGCACGTCCAATTGCTTGGCCTCCCATAGCAATGTCGGTAGCGGCAAATAAACGGAATTGACTTTGTACCGCATCCGGATGGTTCATTCGAACATGATACGACCATTGCATCATCGAAGTGAACGCCTTAGGTCCCAATTTGTACTTTCTCATGGACGCACTGCTGTAAGCGCTAAGTCTTCCATCAATGCGTAGTGAGTCGCAGCTACCGCTATGGATTAGCTCTAACTGAATCCCAACTTTGAACACGTCAGGTGTCAATGCATATCCTTGTTTCCGAGATAAGTGGCTGAATACGCTAACGTTCCTAACACTGGACTTACCCTTGTAAGCAACAATTACTCCATCAATGCGTAATATGGCGCCGGTATTTGTATGGGTTAGTGCTAAAATAATCCCAGCTTTGAACACGTCAAGTGTCAATGCATATCCGTGTTTCCGAGATAAGTGGCTGAATACGCTAACGTTCCTAGCACTGGATGTACGACGGGCAATCGCACGACTCGTAACAGTAACAGAGGGAAATCATTCTCACGATGACGGTGCACATCAGACGGATCACCGAACGTTTTTTCGCACGTAGTCCAAGTCAACACACAGCTGGCACGTTCAATTGCTTGGCCTCCCATAGCAATGTCGGTAGAGGCAAATAAACGGAATTGACTTTGTACCGCGTCCGGATGGTTCATTCGAACATGATACGACCATTGCATCATCGAAGTGAACGCCTTAGGTCACAATTTGTACTATCTCATGGACGCACTGCTGTAAGCGCTAAGTCTTCCATCAATGCGTAGTGAGTCGCAGCTACCGCTGTGGGTTAGCTCTCACTGAATCCCAGCTTTCAACACGTCAAGTGTCAATGCATATCCGTGTTTCCGAGATAAGTGGCTGAATACGCTAACGTTCCTAACACTGGACACACCCTTGTAAGCAACAATTACTCCATCAATGCGTAATATGGCGCCGGTATTTGTATGGGTTAGTGCTAAAATAATCCCAGCTTTCAACACGTCAAGTGTCAATGCATATCCTTGTTTCCGAGACAAGTGGCCGAAAACGCTAATATTCCTAGCACTGGATGTACGACGGGCGATCGCACGACTCGTATCCGTAGCAAAGGAAAATTATTCTCACGATGACGGTGCACATTAGACGGATCACCGAACGTTTTTTCGCACGTAGTACAAGTCAACACACCGCTGACACGTCCAATTTGTTTAGCTTTCGTAGCACTGTCGGTAGCGGCAAATAAACGGAATTGACTTTGTACCGCGTCCGGATAGTTCATTCGAACATGATACGACCATTGCATCATCGAAGTGAACGCCTTAGGTCACAATTTGTACTTTCTCATGGACGCACTGCTGTAAGCGCTAAGTCTTCCATCAATGCGTAGTGAGTCGCAGCTACCGCTGTGGGTTAGCTCTCACTGAATCCCAGCTTTCAACACGTCAAGTGTCAATGCATATCCGTGTTTCCGAGATAAGTGGCTGAATACGCTAACGTTCCTAACACTGGACTCACCCTTGTAAGCAACAATTACTCCATCAATGCGTAATATGGCGCCGGTATTTGTATGGGTTAGTGCTAAAATAATCCCAGCTTTCAACACGTCAAGTGTCAATGCATATCCTTGTTTCCAAGACAAGTGGCCGAAAACGCTAATGTTCCTAACTTTGGATGTACGACGGGCGATCGCACGACTCGTATATCGTTACAAGGGAAAATTATTCTCACGATGACGGTGCACATCAGACAGATCACCGAACTTTTTTTCGCACGTAGTACAAGTCAACACACCGTTGGCACGTCCGATTTGTTAAGCTTTCGTAGCAATGTCGGTAGCGGCAAATAAACGAAATTGACTTTGTACCGCGTCCGGATGGTTCATTCGAACATGAT
>NW_003303754.1:102392-105575 GCF_000142945.1 Phytophthora infestans T30-4
AACACTGGACTCACCCTTGTAAGCAACAATTACTCCATCAATGCGTAATATGGCGCCGGTATTTGTATGGGTTAGTGCTAAAATAATCCCAGCTTTGAACACGTCAAGTGTCAATGCATATCCTTGTTTCCGAGATAAGTGGCTGAATACGCTAACGTTTCTAACACTGGATGTACGACGGGCAATCGCACGACTCGTATCCGTTACAGAGGAAAATTATTCTCACGATGACGGTGCACATCAGACGGATCACCGAACGTTTTTTCGCACGTAGTACAAGTCATCACACCGTTTTCACGTCCAATTTGTTTAGCTTTCGTCGCAATGTCGGTAGCGGCAAATAAACGAAATTGACTTTGTACCGCGTCCGGATGGTTCATTCGAACATGATACGACCATTGCATCATCGAAGTGAACGCCTTAGGTCACAATTTGTACTATCTCATGGACGCACTGTTGTAAGCGCTAATTACTCCATCAATGCATAGTGAGTCGCAGCTACCGCTGTGGGTTAGCTCTCACTGAATCCCAGCTTTCAACACGTCAAGTGTCAATGCATATCATTGTTTCCGAGATAAGTGGCTGAATACGCTAACGTTCCTAACACTGGACACACCCTTGTAAGCAACAATTACTCCATCAATGCGTAATATGGCGCCGGTATTTGTATGGGTTAGTGCTAAAATAATCCCAGCTTTGAACACGTCAAGTGTCAATGCATATCCTTGTTTCCGAGACAAGTGGCTGAATACGCTAACGTTCCTAACACTGGATGTACGACGGGCGATCGCACGACTCGTATCCGTAACAAAGGCAAAGTATTCTCTCGATGACGGTGCACATCAGACGGATCACCGAAATTTTTTCGCACGTAGTACAAGTCAACACACAGCTGGCACGTCCAATTTGTTTAGCTTTCGTAGCAATGTCGGTAGCGGCAAATAAACGAAATTGACTTTGTACCGCGTCCGGATGGTTCATTCGAACCTGATACGATCGTTTCCCAGCGAAGTGAACGCCTTAGGTCACAATTTGCACTTTCTCATGGACGCACTGTTGTAAGCGCTAATTACTCCATCAATGCGTAATGAGTCGCAGCTACCGCTATGGGTTAGCTCTAACTAAATCCCAGCTTTGAACACGTCAAGTGTCAATGCATATCCTTGTTTCCGAGATAAGTGGCTGAATACGCTAGCGTTCCTAGCACTGGACTCACCCTTGTAAGCAACAACTACTCCATCAATGCGTAATATGGCGCCGGTATTTGTATGGGTTAGTGCTAAAATAATCCCAGCTTTGAACACGTCAAGTGTCAATGCATATCCTTGTTTCCGAGACAAGTGGCCGAATACGCTAATGTTCCTAACACTGGATGTACGACGGGCGATCGCACGACTCGTATCCGTAACAAAGGAAAATTATTCTCACGATGACGGTGCACATCAGACGGATCTCATCTTCGCTCCATACAACGGTCGCCGTCCGCTGAGCTGGATCCGCATCTCGTCAGGGAAACAAAGTGTCCCATCCGCTAGATCCAACCTCACTCCGGCCGGTACCATGAAATCCATCCCGAGGATGGCGTCTTGACCAGCGAGATCTCCAACCCAAATATCGAACCAGTATATTAAACAAGCTGGCAGCGTGATCTTGACCCGCGTTCTCCCATTCGTACGGTACACGCCTTCACCAATCCCAACACAATTTTGGATCCGACTCCCATCCACTTGGCACCCAACCTTACGAGCAAAGGCGGTATCCAGTATAGACACCTCGGCACCACTATCTAGGAGTAGGATTGCTTTTTCATTGTTGATCTTGCCCCCTACCTTGGCTTGTCTGAACCACTTTCCTGGGGCACAGTACTTCCAGTATCCACGGGACCCCCCTGTCAGCCGGTCCATGGATCCAACATCTACAGATCTTCGGGATCCAGTAACCTGACAAACCTTGGGTGGATCTGCAGCGACCTCACCCTTGGTAGGCCCAAACCATTGACCATGCTGTCGTTTCTCCCAGTAACCGCGCAACTCTCCCCTTTGTAGATCCAGGGTTGAAGAGACTTCGGATTTGGCAAACTCATCCACTTGGCGCAAACTAGAAATCTTGGCAACTGACACTTCATGTAGATTACGTGTATTATCGACTGGATCTAGGGTCCTGCTACCTGGACCTAGCGATGTCTTGCTCACAAATGCATAAATGCAATACCTAGAACGCTCGGCTCGTACCGGATTCAAACCCGGCGAGCGTCCTAGTTTAACATCCTCTCGGCCACTTCTGGCAACATCCCTCTGTGCTTGGCTGGATCAAACCACTGGCGGATCTGGTTGTAGAATTCTTCCATCGGACACTTGCCGACGTCGTGAATCTCGCCACAACCGCGACACACGTAGAAGCAATGATCTCCGCGATGACCTTTCTTGCCACACTTCTCACAGACCAGGTGTTTCCAGCATCCAGATTCTGTGTGCTTCCGGGATCCGCACTGCGAACACCTGACTTGTGCTGCCCCGTCCATGAGATCTCGGGATCTGTACATCCCACGGTCCCCGGGTACGGTATCCGCGGTCGAGAGTTGTCTCCTGTCTTCGCCGTTCGATCGTTGGACGCAGTGAGACAGACCCGACGGTAATCTTCAGGGTCGGAGTCCGAACCGTCGGATCCTGATTCAGTTTCTGAGTCGGGCGCCGTGACTTGGTGGACACGTCGAGCTGGGGCCGTAGGCGTCGGAGCCTTTTGGCGATACTTGCCGGATCCTACCGCCGCCTGCTTCTGGCGGTGTTTCGCGCGATCCACAGCCCGCGGCACTTCTTCAAGTTCATCAGCGTCTGGAGGACGTAACAGGGTCAGTCTGTCGGCCAGATCCACGTCTCCCACCGTCTCGATGAAATGATCCACGTGTTCCGCAGTACCTTGAATCCCCCATCCTTGATCTTCAACTTGGCCCGTAGACCGGGCCACATTTAGTCGATGTAGGTATTATAGCGAGGATTCATCCGATCTGCGGCGAGCGTGGTAGTATTGTCGTGCCACCGACACTCTCAATCCACAGTACTGTGTCTGGAAACTGCGCAGATAATCTGCCCACTTTGTTCCTGGTGATCTGCCCAGCTGCCGATAACAGTTCCTTGTCTGGCCCCGCTAGCAGATCCGCAAAGGTCAAACACTTTCTCAGCATCC
>NW_003303754.1:105675-108372 GCF_000142945.1 Phytophthora infestans T30-4
GGCAATGGCGCTGTTGGAATTAATGTTGGGTTTTGACGAGGTGGTGCTCATATAGCACACCGTTAATTCCACTTCAGTGAGAACCAGTGTTGAAGGACATGGGGGCTGGAACTGCGATGACTTCGGGGATGTTGTGCAGACCACTACCAACAGCGAGGGAGAATCCGACAGAAGAGTTCTGGATGGCGCCAACATAGGTAGCAATACCCTCCGGCAGGTTGTGGATACCAATGGCAAGAGCGCTAAGCACACCCATGCGCTGCAGGGCCTTCTTGGCATTCTCGTCCATCTTGAAGTATTGGGTGGTAGGCTCGGCACAGGTTTGCGGACCGGCCTCCAAGTTGGGAGTCGAGAATTTGTTCGACTGTTTGTTACTTTCAAACTCGCGCATGGACTCACGAACATCTTGAAGGTTTTCAATCTCCGTCATCTCATGTTCTGGCGAAATCTTGTGGACAATGATATCAATGAAGTAGATGAGCAAGATGCCGACGGCGAAGCATGCGGTTGCCGAGAGCCATCCATGGCCTGTTGCCGTCTCCTCCGTCATGTCATCGGTCTTTAGCCCTTCCGTTAGCAGATGCACTGATTCACCAAAGATTTCTACCAACGAGATGAACAGCATCACGCCGGATGAAATGCTTAGCGCAACGGCCAAACTCAATGGGTTGGCCAAGTATACGAGACGCTTGCTAAAGACGACCATTCCTCCAAGAATCGTGGCAGCGCCAGCAGCGATGAGAACGTAGAGCGCGGGCCTCGGCAGACAAGTTTATTGATGCAAAAATGTTGCTTTTTCTCCTGGTGAGGAAACGTGGATGCCACGATCTCGATGCCGTGATGTTGGGGATGCGTTTTCGGTGAGTATTGTCACGCGATAAAATGTGGAGAACGTAAGCAATGACGATAACATCAAGGTTCCGTCAGTAAGATTTCAGCTGAGATGGACAAACACTAAATACCAGACACGGGAGCACGTGCACGACATCGTAGAAAACGTTCGCGCTCGAGTGATCTGCCAATTTGCCAATATACAGAAGAACAAACTACAGGAGGCGAATCATGGACATCCCTATGTACTATGGCTCCCAATTTTCCAATCTGCCAGCATTAACTGAAAATTTTAAAGAAGTGGAAGAGCTGGAATATCGCGAGTGGGCTACGTTTCGGGGGTAGTACAAGTCAACACACCGTTGGCACGTCAAATTTGTTTAGCTTTCGTAGCAATGTCGGTAGCGGCAAATAAACGAAATTGACTTTGTACCGCGTCCGGATGGTTCATTCGAACATGATACGACCATTGCATCATCGAAGTGAACGCCTTAGGTCACAATTTGTACTTTCTCATGGACGCACTGCTGTAAGCGCTAAGTCTTCCATCAATGCGTAGTGAGTCGCAGCTACCGCTATGGATTAGCTCTCACTGAATCCCAGCTTTCAACACGTCAAGTGTCAATGCATATCCGTGTTTCCGAGATAAGTGGCTGAATACGCTAACGTTCCTAACACTGGACTCACCCTTGTAAGCAACAACTACTCCATCAATGCGTAATATGGCGCCGGTATTTGTATGGGTTAGTGCTAAAATAATCCCAGCTTTGAACACGTCAAGTGTCAATGCATATCCTTGTTTCCGAGATAAGTGGCTGAATACGCTAACGTTCCTAACACTGGATGTACGACGGGCGATCGCACGACTCGTATCCGTAACAAAGGCAAATTATTCATTCGATGACGGTGCACATCAGACGGATCACCGAACGTTTTTTCGCACGTAGTACAAGTCAACACACAGCTGGCACGTCCAATTGCTTGGCCTCCGATAGCAATGTCGGTAGCGGCAAATAAACGAAATTGACTTTGTACCGCATCCGGATGGTTCATTCGAACATGATACGACCATTGCATCATCGAAGTGAACGCCTTAGGTCACAATTTGTACTTTCTCATGGACGCACTGCTGTAAGCGCTAAGTCTTCCATCAATGCGTAGTGAGTCGCAGCTACCGCTGTGGGTTAGCTCTCACTGAATCCCAGCTTTCAACACGTCAAGTGTCAATGCATATCCGTGTTTCCGAGATAAGTGGCTGAATACGCTAACGTTCCTAACACTGGATGTACGACGGGCGATCGCACGACTCGTATCCGTAACAAAGGCAAATTATTCTCTCGATGACGGTGCACATCAGACGGATCACCGAACTTTTTTTCGCACGTAGTCCAAGTCAACACACAGCTGGCACGTCCAATTGCTTGGCCTCCGATAGCAATGTCGGTAGCGGCAAATAAACGAAATTGACTTTGTACCGCATCCGGATGGTTCATTCGAACATGATACGACCATTGCATCATCGAAGTGAACGCCTTAGGTCACAATTTGTACTTTCTCATGGACGCACTGCTGTAAGCGCTAATTACTCCATCAATGCGTAGTGAGTCGCAGCTACCGCTGTGGGTTAGCTCTCACTGAATCCCAGCTTTCAACACGTCAAGTGTCAATGCATATCCTTGTTTCCGAGATAAGTGGCTGAATACGCTAACGTTCCTAACACTGGACACACCCTTGTAAGCAACAATTACTCCATCAATGCGTAATATGGCGCCGGTATTTGTATGGGTTAGTGCTAAAATAATCCCAGCTTTGAACACGTCAAGTGTCAATGCATATCCTTGTTTCCGAGACAAGTGGCCGAATACG
>NW_003303754.1:108472-134680 GCF_000142945.1 Phytophthora infestans T30-4
ACCAAGGTCATTCAAAACCAACCATTGGTTAAATGACATTGCATTTCTATAGGTAACTGATAGTTTGTATTAACCTCAAACTTAACCTACCTATAAATATACTCAGTTTACAATCTACCTTATTTAGGTCACTTCGCTCTCTTTAATTAAAGAGGGGACCAGTGAACTGCCGTTCACTGAGAGTTTGTATACTCTCGGAAGATAACTTCCTCTAGCGCAAGGTGCTGTGTGACCCCGTCACAAAAACCCACGTCAAAACGGTGATTTTGCGGTAAAAGATCGGTTTTCCGTTCAAAACAGTAGCTCTTACCTACTAATGGTATAGTATGACTGTACCCATAGCTAGTAGTATAAATGTTACTACTTTGAACAAGTCTACGTCTATGCACTACTTATACAATCTTCAATACAATCACAATTTCCCTCAATTCAATAATTTTACCCAATTTCATGATGATTATCGACTTGTATACTAGCGGTAGTACGAATATAATTTCGACATCATATGGCACCATACTCAACACAAGTATTTCAAGGTGAAGAGCAATGTGTAGCACGAAGAAGTACATTCGCAGAGTTAAAAACCACGTCAAAACGGTGATTTTGCGGTAAAAGATCGGTTTTCCGTTCAAAACAGTAGATTTTACTTCTTAATTGTATAGTATGACTGTACCCATACTTAATAGTATAGCTGCTACTAATTTGAACAAGTCTACGTCTATGCACTACGTATACAAACTTCAATACAATCACAATTTCCCTCAATTCAATGACTTTACCTAATTTCATTATGTGTATCGACTTGTATACTAGCGGTAGTTCGCATTTGGTTTCGGAATCATATGGTGCAATACTTAACACAAGTATTTCAAAGTGTAGAGCAATGTGTAGCACGAACAAGTACACGTGCAGCATTAAAAACCACGTCAAAACGGTGATTTTGCGGTAAAAGATCGGTTTTCCGTTCAAAACAGTAGCTCTTACCTACTAATGGTATAGTATGACTCTACGCATACTTAGTAGTATAGATGGTGCTACTTTGAACAAGTCTACGTCTATGCACCACTTATACAATCTTCAATACAATCATAATTTCCCTCAATTCAATAATTTTACCCAATTTCATGATGATTATCGACTTGTATACTAGCGGTAGTACGAATATGGTTTCGACATCATATGGCACCATACTCAACACAAGTATTTCAAGGTGTAGAGCAATGTGTAGCACGAAGAAGTACATTCGCAGAGTTAAAAACCACGTCAAAACGGTGATTTTGCGGTAAAAGATCGGTTTTCCGTTCAAAACAGTAGCTCTTACCTACTAATGGTATAGTATGACTGTACCCATAGTTAGTAGTATAAATGTTACTACTTTGATCAAGTCTACGTCTATGCACTACTTATACAATCTTCAATACAATCACAATTTCCCTCAATTCAATAATTTTACCCAATTTCATGATGATTATCGACTTGTATACTAGCGGTAGTACGAATATGGTTTCGACATCATATGGCACCATACTCAACACAAGTATTTCAAGGTGAAGAGCAATGTGTAGCACGAAGAAGTACACGTGCAGCGTTAAAAACCACGTCAAAACAGTGATTTTGCGGTAAAAGATCTTTTCCATTCAAAACAGTAGCACTTACCTACTAATGGTATAGTATGACTCTACGCATACTTAGTAGTATAGATGGTGCTACTTTGAGCAAGTCTATAACACGTATAAGATTTATGACGAGACTAAGCATGCCAAAATCCATAGTATTCCATGTTTTCAGCCCTGTGGCTGCATATACCAAGCCCATTCCCAAATCAGTTAAATGGACCGTCTCTAACACACAATCAGCATATGATTTAATTTCCCGTAATTAAATATACATTTCCCCAACATTCCAGCTCTGGCGCTTCAAAAACCACAACTCTCATGCATCATCAAAATTGACCGTGTTTAACACATACCCACTATATCTTTGTGTGCAATAGCACTAAGCACTTGAAGGCATATTGCCCTCTGCGCAAGAAGCGCGGGGCTCCGGCGAGCCAACCCTCCGGGTCATCGCCGGGAAACGGCAATTCCCAGTAGGCGCGGGGCGGCCTACTGGGGAAGAACTGAGTTCTGTTGTGCCTCGAGGAGGTAGAGGGAAACGGGGCTCAGCCCCGAAGAGAGCTGAGCTCTCTTACGAAAAGACTGTGTGCAAGCCGGGCTTGCTGGTCGTTCAAGCGAACGTGAAGGGCTTTGCAAAGCCATGGAGAGTCTTGATTGACTCGGGAGCCTCGGGCAACTACGCCCGTCGCTCCACCCTGGAAGGGAGTCAGCTGTATGCTGAAGCACTGGAAGTGCCAACGAGAGATACGATCTCTGTCCGTCTCGCGACGGGGACACTGGTAACTGTGTCGAAGGTCTCTGTCGACCTTGGAGTGAAGTTTGAGAACTTCGATAGCGTGGAACGCTGTTTGGTCTTAGACCTGGATGCGAGGTATGACCTCATCCTTGGCATGGCATGGATGGAACGCCATGAGCCATGGATCGACTGGAAGTCGAAAACGCTGGGTGCGTCGCACCCTGCTCCTAGTAGAGCTTTGGTGAGTCATGAACCCACCTCTGCTAGGAAGCAGAAGCGCTTCTGGCGCGAGCACGAGGCCGAGGCGGCCGTAATGCTGGACATTGGTATGTCCGAAATTGCTAGCAACGAGGTTGCTGTTTGCCCTGAGGGCGTACGTGGTGCGGCACGTTATCCGCTGAGCGGTGCAGGTCAGGTCAATGACCAACTGCTGGGTCCTGGTGAGGACGAGCGCGGAGTGGCGCGTAATCCACTGAGTGCGAAGTGAACGCCTTAGGTCACAATTTGCACTTTCTCACGAACTCACCCTTGTAAGCAACAATTACTCCATCAATGCATAATATGGCGCCGGTATTTGTATGGGTTAGTGCTAAAATAATCCCAGCTTTCAACACGTCAAGTGTCAATGCATATCCTTGTTTCCGAGATAACTGGCTGAATACGCTAACGTTCGTAACACTGGATGTACGACGGGCAATCGCACGACTCGTATCCGTAACAGAGGGAAATCATTCTCACGATGACGGTGCACATCAGACGGATCACCGAACGTTTTTTCGCACGTAGTACAAGTCAACACACCGTTGGCACGTCCAATTTGTTTAGCTTTCGTAGCAATGTCGGTAGCGGCAAATAAACGAAATTGACTTTGTACCGCGTCCGGATGGTTCATTCGAACATGATACGACCATTGCATCATCGAAGTGAACGCCTTAGGTCACAATTTGTACTTTCTCATGGACGCACTGCTGTAAGCGCTAAGTCTTCCATCAATGCGTAGTGAGTCGCAGCTACCGCTATGGATTAGCTCTAACTGAATCCCAGCTTTGAACACGTCAAGTGTCAATGCATATCCTTGTTTCCGAGATAAGTGGCTGAATACGCTAACGTTCCTAACACTGGACTCACCCTTGTAAGCAACAATTACTCCATCAATGCGTAATATGGCGCCGGTATTTGTATGGGTTAGTGCTAAAATAATCCCAGCTTTCAACACGTCAAGTGTCAATGCATATCCTTGTTTCCGAGACAAGTGGCCGAATACGCTAATGTTCCTAACACTGGATGTACGACGGGCGATCGCACGATTCGTATCCGTAACAAAGGAAAACTATTCTCACGATGACGGTGCACATCAGACGGATCACCGAACGTTTTTTCGCACGTAGTACAAGTCAACACACCGTTGGCACGTCCAATTTGTTTAGCTTTCGTAGCAATGTCGGTAGCGGCAAATAAACGAAATTGACTTTGTACCGCGTCCGGATGGTTCATTCGAACATGATACGACCATTGCATCATCGAAGTGAACGCCTTAGGTCACAATTTGTACTTTCTCATGGACGCACTGCTGTAAGCGCTAAGTCTTCCATCAATGCGTAGTGAGTCGCAGCTACCGCTATGGATTAGCTCTAACTGAATCCCAGCTTTCAACACGTCAAGTGTCAATGCATATCCTTGTTTCCGAGATAAGTGGCTGAATACGCTAACGTTCCTAACACTGGACTCACCCTTGTAAGCATCGATTACTCCATCAATGCGTAATATGGCGCCGGTATTTGTATGGGGTAGTGCTAAAATAATCCCAGCTTTGAACACGTCAAGTGTCAATGCATATCCGTGTTTCCGAGATAAGTGGCTGAATACGCTAACGTTCCTAACACTGGATGTACGACGGGCGATCGCACGACTCGTATCCGTAACAAAGGGAAATCATTCTCACGATGACGGTGCACATCAGACGGATCACCGAACGTTTTTTCGCACGTAGTATAAGTCAACACACCGTTGGCACGTCCAATTTGTTTAGCTTTCGTAGCAATGTCGGTAGCGGCAAATAAACGAAATTGACTTTGTACTGCGTCCGGATGGCTCATTCGAACATGATACGATCGTTTCCCAGCGAAGTGAACGCCTTAGGTCACAATTTGCACTTTCTCACGAACTCACCCTTGTAAGCAACAATTACTCCATCAATGCATAATATGGCGCCGGTATTTGTATGGGTTAGTGCTAAAATAATCCCAGCTTTCAACACGTCAAGTGTCAATGCATATCCTTGTTTCCGAGATAACTGGCTGAATACGCTAACGTTCCTAACACTGGATGTACGACGGGCAATCGCACGACTCGTATCCGTAACAGAGGGAAATCATTCTCACGATGACGGTGCACATCAGACGGATCACCGAACGTTTTTTCGCACGTAGCCAAGTCAACACACAGCTGGCACGTCCAATTGCTTGGCCTCTCATAGCAATGTCGGTAGCGGCAAATAAACGAAATTGACTTTGTACCGCGTCCGGATGGTGCATTCGAACCCGATACGATCGTTTCCCAGCGAAGTGAACGCCTTAGGTCACAATTTGCACTTTCTCACGAACTCACCCTTGTAAGCAACAATTACTCCATCAATGCATAATATGGCGCCGGTATTTGTATGGGTTAGTGCTAAAATAATCCCAGCTTTCAACACGTCAAGTGTCAATGCATATCCTTGTTTCCGAGATAACTGGCTGAATACGCTAACGTTCCTAACACTGGATGTACGACGGGCAATCGCACGACTCGTATCCGTAACAGAGGGAAATCATTCTCACGATGACGGTGCACATCAGACGGATCACCGAACGTTTTTTCGCACGTAGTACAAGTCAACACACCGTTGGCACGTCCAATTTGTTTAGCTTTCGTAGCAATGTCGGTAGCGGCAAATAAACGAAATTGACTTTGTACTGCGTCCGGATGGCTCATTCGAACATGATACGACCATTGCATCATCGAAGTGAACGCCTTAGGTCACAATTTGTACTTTCTCATGGACGCACTGCTGTAAGCGCTAAGTCTTCCATCAATGCGTAGTGAGTCGCAGCTACCGCTTTGGATTAGCTCTAACTGAATCCCAGCTTTGAACACGTCAAGTGTCAATGCATATCCTTGTTTCCGAGATAAGTGGCTGAATACGCTAACGCTCCTAACACTGGACTTACCCTTGTAAGCAACAATTACTCCATCAATGCGTAATATGGCGCCGGTATTTGTATGGGTTAGTGCTAAAATAATCCCAGCTTTCAACACGTCAAGTGTCAATGCATATCCTTGTTTCCGAGATAAGTGGCTGAATACGCTAATGTTCCTAACACTGGATGTACGACGGGCGATCGCACGACTCGTATCCGTAACAAAGGAAAATTATTCTCACGATGACGGTGCACATCAGACGGATCACCGAACGTTTTTTCGCACGTAGTACAAGTCAACACACCGTTGGCACGTCCAATTTGTTTAGCTTTCGTAGCAATGTCGGTAGCGGCAAATAAACGAAATTGACTTTGTACCGCGTCCGGATGGTTCATTCGAACATGATACGACCATTGCATCATCGAAGTGAACGCCTTAGGTCACAATTTGTACTTTCTCATGGACGCACTGCTGTAAGCGCTAAGTCTTCCATCAATGCGTAGTGAGTCGCAGCTACCGCTATGGATTAGCTCTAACTGAATCCCAGCTTTCAACACGTCAAGTGTCAATGCATATCCTTGTTTCCGAGATAAGTGGCTGAATACGCTAACGTTCCTAACACTGGACTCACCCTTGTAAGCATCGATTACTCCATCACTGCGTAATATGGCGCCGGTATTTGTATGGGTTAGTGCTAAAATAATCCCAGCTTTCAACACGTCAAGTGTCAATGCATATCCTTGTTTCCGAGACAAGTGGCCGAATACGCTAATGTTCCTAACACTGGATGTACGACGGGCGATCGCACGACTCGTATCCGTAACAAAGGAAAATTATTCTCACGATGACGGTGCACATCCGACGGATCACCGAACGTTTTTTCGCACGTAGTACAAGTCAACACACCGTTGGCACGTCCAATTTGTTTAGCTTTCGTAGCAATGTCGGTAGCGGCAAATAAACGAAATTGACTTTGTACCGCGTCCGGATGGTTCATTCGAACATGATACGACCATTGCATCATCGAAGTGAACGCCTTAGGTCACAATTTGTACTTTCTCATGGACGCACTGCTGTAAGCGCTAAGTCTTCCATCAATGCGTAGTGAGTCGCAGCTACCGCTATGGATTAGCTCTAACTGAATCCCAGCTTTGAACACGTCAGGTGTCAATGCATATCCTTGTTTCCGAGATAAGTGGCTGAATACGCTAACGTTCCTAACACTGGACTCACCCTTGTAAGCAACAACTACTCCATCAATGCGTAATATGGCGCCGGTATTTGTATGGGTTAGTGCTAAAATAATCCCAGCTTTGAACACGTCAAGTGTCAATGCATATCCTTGTTTCCGAGATAAGTGGCTGAATACGCTAACGTTCCTAACACTGGACTCACCCTTGTAAGCAACAACTACTCCATCAGTGCGTAATATGGCGCCGGTATTTGTATGGGTTAGTGCTAAAATAATCCCAGCTTTGAACACGTCAAGTGTCAATGCATATCCTTGTTTCCGAGACAAGTGGCCGAAAACGCTAACGTTCCTAACACTGGATGTACGACGGGCGATCGCACGACTCGTATCCGTAACAAAGGAAAATTATTCTCAGAAGGAGGTGCACTTCGAGCGATTCACGAGACTTTTTTGGCGCCGGTTATTTAACAGTTCAAACCACGGCTGTGGGGCAGCTCACATTTTTTTTAGAATCTTTGTAGAACAATGTTGCGTTGAGGCGAAACATATAAAGAGAAATGGGTTCTTGTTCGCCGCTCTGCGAGAGTGTTATCTTGGGGAAACTGTTTGGCGACCCTTGGCTCTCCTGGAGAGTGAAGCCCCTGAGTCCACAAGTTTTTATTTTTTTACTGTCTCATGGACGCACTGCTGTAAGCGCTAAGTCTTCCATCAATGCGTAGTGAGTCGCAGCTACCGCTATGGATTAGCTCTAACTGAATCCCAGCTTTCAACACGTCAAGTGTCAATGCATATCCTTGTTTCCGAGATAAGTGGCTGAATACGCTAACGTTCCTAACACTGGACTCACCCTTGTAAGCAACAACTACTCCATCAATGCGTAATATGGCGCCGGTATTTGTATGGGTTAGTGCTAAAATAATCCCAGCTTTCAACACGTCAAGTGTCAATGCATATCCTTGTTTCCGAGACAAGTGGCCGAATACGCTAATGTTCCTAACACTGGATGTACGACGGGCGATCGCACGACTCGTATCCGTAACAAAGGAAAATTATTCTCACGATGACGGTGCACATCAGACGGATCACCGAACGTTTTTTCGCACGTAGTACAAGTCAACACACCGTTGGCACGTCCAATTTGTTTAGCTTTCGTAGCAATGTCGGTAGCGGCAAATAAACGAAATTGACTTTGTACCGCGTCCGGATGGTTCATTCGAACATGATACGACCATTGCATCATCGAAGTGAACGCCTTAGGTCACAATTTGTACTTTCTCATGGACGCACTGCTGTAAGCGCTAAGTCTTCCATCAATGCGTAGTGAGTCGCAGCTACCGCTATGGATTAGCTCTAACTGAATCCCAGCTTTCAACACGTCAAGTGTCAATGCATATCCTTGTTTCCGAGATAAGTGGCTGAATACGCTAACGTTCCTAACACTGGACTCACCCTTGTAAGCATCGATTACTCCATCACTGCGTAATATGGCGCCGGTATTTGTATGGGTTAGTGCTAAAATAATCCCAGCTTTCAACACGTCAAGTGTCAATGCATATCCTTGTTTCCGAGACAAGTGGCCGAATACGCTAATGTTCCTAACACTGGATGTACGACGGGCGATCGCACGACTCGTATCCGTAACAGAGGGAAATCATTCTCACGATGACGGTGCACATCAGACGGATCACCGAACGTTTTTTCGCACGTAGTACAAGTCAACACACCGTTGGCACGTCCAATTTGTTTAGCTTTCGTAGCAATGTCGGTAGCGGCAAATAAACGAAATTGACTTTGTACCGCGTCCGGATGGTTCATTCGAACATGATACGACCATTGCATCATCGAAGTGAACGCCTTAGGTCACAATTTGTACTTTCTCATGGACGCACTGCTGTAAGCGCTAAGTCTTCCATCAATGCGTAGTGAGTCGCAGCTACCGCTATGGATTAGCTCTAACTGAATCCCAGCTTTGAACACGTCAAGTGTCAATGCATATCCTTGTTTCCGAGATAAGTGGCTGAATACGCTAACGTTCCTAACACTGGACTCACCCTTGTAAGCAACAACTACTCCATCAATGCGTAATATGGCGCCGGTATTTGTATGGGTTAGTGCTAAAATAATCCCAGCTTTCAACACGTCAAGTGTCAATGCATATCCTTGTTTCCGAGACAAGTGGCCGAATACGCTAATGTTCCTAACACTGGATGTACGACGGGCGATCGCACGACTCGTATCCGTAACAGAGGGAAATCATTCTCACGATGACGGTGCACATCAGACGGATCACCGAACGTTTTTTCGCACGTAGTACAAGTCAACACACCGTTGGCACGTCCAATTTGTTTAGCTTTCGTAGCAATGTCGGTAGCGGCAAATAAACGAAATTGACTTTGTACCGCGTCCGGATGGTTCATTCGAACATGATACGACCATTGCATCATCGAAGTGAACGCCTTAGGTCACAATTTGTACTTTCTCATGGACGCACTGCTGTAAGCGCTAAGTCTTCCATCAATGCGTAGTGAGTCGCAGCTACCGCTATGGATTAGCTCTAACTGAATCCCAGCTTTGAACACGTCAAGTGTCAATGCATATCCTTGTTTCCGAGATAAGTGGCTGAATACGCTAACGTTCCTAACACTGGACTCACCCTTGTAAGCAACAACTACTCCATCAATGCGTAATATGGCGCCGGTATTTGTATGGGTTAGTGCTAAAATAATCCCAGCTTTCAACACGTCAAGTGTCAATGCATATCCTTGTTTCCGAGACAAGTGGCCGAATACGCTAATGTTCCTAACACTGGATGTACGACGGGCGATCGCACGACTCGTATCCGTAACAGAGGGAAATCATTCTCACGATGACGGTGCACATCAGACGGATCACCGAACGTTTTTTCGCACGTAGTACAAGTCAACACACCGTTGGCACGTCCAATTTGTTTAGCTTTCGTAGCAATGTCGGTAGCGGCAAATAAACGAAATTGACTTTGTACCGCGTCCGGATGGTTCATTCGAACATGATACGACCATTGCATCATCGAAGTGAACGCCTTAGGTCACAATTTGTACTTTCTCATGGACGCACTGCTGTAAGCGCTAAGTCTTCCATCAATGCGTAGTGAGTCGCAGCTACCGCTATGGATTAGCTCTAACTGAATCCCAGCTTTGAACACGTCAAGTGTCAATGCATATCCTTGTTTCCGAGATAAGTGGCTGAATACGCTAACGTTCCTAACACTGGACTCACCCTTGTAAGCAACAACTACTCCATCAATGCGTAATATGGCGCCGGTATTTGTATGGGGTTAGTGCTAAAATAATCCCAGCTTTCAACACGTCAAGTGTCAATGCATATCCTTGTTTCCGAGACAAGTGGCCGAATACGCTAATGTTCCTAACACTGGATGTACGACGGGCGATCGCACGATTCGTATCCGTAACAAAGGAAAATTATTCTCACGATGACGGTGCACATCAGACGGGATCCCCGGACTGTTTTTCAGCACGTAGTACAAGCCAACACACCGTTGGCACGTACAATGTGTTTAGACTTCGTAGCAATGTCCGTAACGCAAATAAACGGACTTGGCCTTTGTCCCGCGTCCGGGATGGTTCATTCGCACAGGATACGTCCATTTCCATCATCGAAGGTGAACGCCTTAGGTCAACAATTTGTACTTTCTCACTGGACGCACTGCTGTAAGCGCTAAGTCTTTCCATCAATGCGTAGTGAGTCGCAGCTACCGCTATGGATTAGCTCTAACTGAATCCCAGCTTTGAACACGTCAAGTGTCAATGCATATCCTTGTTTCCGAGATAAGTGGCTGAATACGCTAACGTTCCTAACACTGGACTTACCCTTGTAAGCAACAACTACTCCATCAATGCGTAATATGGCGCCGGTATTTGTATGGGTTAGTGCTAAAATAATCCCAGCTTTCAACACGTCAAGTGTCAATGCATATCCTTGTTTCCGAGATAAGTGGCTGAATACGCTAACGTTCCTAACACTGGACTTACCCTTGTAAGCAACAATTACTCCATCAATGCGTAATATGGCGCCGGTATTTGTATGGGTTAGTGCTAAAATAATCCCAGCTTTCAACACGTCAAGTGTCAATGCATATCCTTGTTTCCGAGACAAGTGGCCGAATACGCTAATGTTCCTAACACTGGATGTACGACGGGCGATCGCACGACTCGTATCCGTAACAAAGGAAAATTATTCTCACGATGACGGTGCACATCAGACGGATCACCGAACGTTTTTTCGCACGTAGTACAAGTCAACACACCGTTGGCACGTCCAATTTGTTTAGCTTTCGTAGCAATGTCGGTAGCGGCAAATAAACGAAATTGACTTTGTACCGCGTCCGGATGGTTCATTCGAACATGATACGACCATTGCATCATCGAAGTGAACGCCTTAGGTCACAATTTGTACTTTCTCATGGGCGCACTGCTGTAAGCGCTAAGTCTTCCATCAATGCGTAGTGAGTCGCAGCTACCGCTATGGATTAGCTCTAACTGAATCCCAGCTTTGAACACGTCAAGTGTCAATGCATATCCTTGTTTCCGAGATAAGTGGCTGAATACGCTAACGTTCCTAACACTGGACTCACCCTTGTAAGCATCGATTACTCCATCAATGCGTAATATGGCGCCGGTATTTGTATGGGTTAGTGCTAAAATAATCCCAGCTTTCAACACGTCAAGTGTCAATGCATATCCTTGTTTCCGAGACAAGTGGCCGAATACGCTAATGTTCCTAACACTGGATGTACGACAGGCGATCGCACGACTCGTATCCGTAACAAAGGAAAATTATTCTCACGATGACGGTGCACATCAGACGGATCACCGAACGTTTTTTCGCACGTAGTACAAGTCAACACACCGTTGGCACGTCCAATTTGTTTAGCTTTCGTAGCAATGTCGGTAGCGGCAAATAAACGAAATTGACTTTGTACCGCGTCCGGATGGTTCATTCGAACATGATACGACCATTGCATCATCGAAGTGAACGCCTTAGGTCACAATTTGTACTTTCTCATGGACGCACTGCTGTAAGCGCTAAGTCTTCCATCAATGCGTAGTGAGTCGCAGCTACCGCTATGGATTAGCTCTAACTGAATCCCAGCTTTGAACACGTCAAGTGTCAATGCATATCCTTGTTTCCGAGATAAGTGGCTGAATACGCTAACGTTCCTAACACTGGACTCACCCTTGTAAGCAACAACTACTCCATCAATGCGTAATATGGCGCCGGTATTTGTATGGGTTAGTGCTAAAATAATCCCAGCTTTCAACACGTCAAGTGTCAATGCATATCCTTGTTTCCGAGACAAGTGGCCGAATACGCTAACGTTCCTAACACTGGATGTACGACGGGCGATCGCACGATTCGTATCCGTAACAAAGGAAAATTATTCTCACGATGACGGTGCACATCAGACGGATCACCGAACGTTTTTTCGCACGTAGTACAAGTCAACACACCGTTGGCACGTCCAATTTGTTTAGCTTTCGTAGCAATGTCGGTAGCGGCAAATAAACGAAATTGACTTTGTACCGCGTCCGGATGGTTCATTCGAACATGATACGACCATTGCATCATCGAAGTGAACGCCTTAGGTCACAATTTGTACTTTCTCATGGACGCACTGCTGTAAGCGCTAAGTCTTCCATCAATGCGTAGTGAGTCGCAGCTACCGCTATGGATTAGCTCTAACTGAATCCCAGCTTTGAACACGTCAAGTGTCAATGCATATCCTTGTTTCCGAGATAAGTGGCTGAATACGCTAACGTTCCTAACACTGGACTCACCCTTGTAAGCATCGATTACTCCATCAATGCGTAATATGGCGCCGGTATTTGTATGGGTTAGTGCTAAAATAATCCCAGCTTTGAACACGTCAAGTGTCAATGCATATCCTTGTTTCCGAGACAAGTGGCCGAATACGCTAATGTTCCTAACACTGGATGTACGACGGGCGATCGCACGACTCGTATCCGTAACAAAGGAAAATTATTCTCACGATGACGGTGCACATCAGACGGATCACCGAATGTTTTTTCGCACGTAGTACAAGTCAACACACCGTTGGCACGCCCAATTTGTTTAGCTTTCGTAGCAATGTCGGTAGCGGCAAATAAACGAAATTGACTTTGTACCGCGTCCGGATGGTTCATTCGAACATGATACGACCATTGCATCATCGAAGTGAACGCCTTAGGTCACAATTTGTACTTTCTCATGGGCGCACTGCTGTAAGCGCTAAGTCTTCCATCAATGCGTAGTGAGTCGCAGCTACCGCTATGGATTAGCTCTAACTGAATCCCAGCTTTGAACACGTCAAGTGTCAATGCATATCCTTGTTTCCGAGATAAGTGGCTGAATACGCTAACGTTCCTAACACTGGACTCACCCTTGTAAGCAACAACTACTCCATCAATGCGTAATATGGCGCCGGTATTTGTATGGGTTAGTGCTAAAATAATCCCAGCTTTCAACACGTCAAGTGTCAATGCATATCCTTGTTTCCGAGACAAGTGGCCGAATACGCTAATGTTCCTAACACTGGATGTACGACGGGTGATCGCACGACTCGTATCCGTAACAAAGGAAAATTATTCTCACGATGACGGTGCACATCAGACGGATCACCGAACGTTTTTTCGCACGTAGTACAAGTCAACACACCGTTGGCACGTCCAATTTGTTTAGCTTTCGTAGCAATGTCGGTAGCGGCAAATAAACGAAATTGACTTTGTACCGCGTCCGGATGGTTCATTCGAACATGATACGACCATTGCATCATCGAAGTGAACGCCTTAGGTCACAATTTGTACTTTCTCATGGACGCACTGCTGTAAGCGCTAAGTCTTCCATCAATGCGTAGTGAGTCGCAGCTACCGCTATGGATTAGCTCTAACTGAATCCCAGCTTTCAACACGTCAAGTGTCAATGCATATCCGTGTTTCCGAGATAAGTGGCTGAATACGCTAACGTTCCTAACACTGGACTCACCCTTGTAAGCAACAACTACTCCATCAATGCGTAATATGGCGCCGGTATTTGTATGGGTTAGTGCTAAAATAATCCCAGCTTTGAACACGTCAAGTGTCAATGCATATCCGTGTTTCCGAGATAACTGGCTGAATACGCTAATGTTCCTAACACTGGATGTACGACGGGCAATCGCACGACTCGTATCCGTAACAGAGGGAAATCATTCTCACGATGACGGTGCACATCAGACGGATCACCGAACGTTTTTTCGCACGTAGTACAAGTCAACACACCGTTGGCACGTCCAATTTGTTTAGCTTTCGTAGCAATGTCGGTAGCGGCAAATAAACGAAATTGACTTTGTACTGCGTCCGAATGGTTCATTCGAACATGATACGACCATTGCATCATCGAAGTGAACGCCTTAGGTCACAATTTGTACTTTCTCATGGACGCACTGCTGTAAGCGCTAAGTCTTCCATCAATGCGTAGTGAGTCGCAGCTATTGCTATGGATTAGCTCTAGCTGAATTCCAGCTTTGAACACGTCAAGTGTCAATGCATATCCTTGTTTCCGAAATAAGTGGCTGAATACGCTAACGTTCCTAACACTGGACTCACCCTTGTAAGCAACAACTACCCCATCAATGCGTAATATGGCGCCGGTATTTGTATGGGTTAGTGATAAAATAATCCCAGCTTTGAACACGTCAAGTGTCAATGCATATCCTTTTTTCCGAGATAAGTGGCTGAATACGCTAATGTTCCTAACACTGGATGTACGACGGGCGATCGCACGACTCGTATCCGTAACAAAGGAAAATTATTCTCACGATGACGGTGCACATCAGACGGATCACCGAACGTTTTTTCGCACGTAGTACAAGTCAACACACCGTTGGCACGTCCAATTTGTTTAGCTTTCGTAGCAATGTCGGTAGCGGCAAATAAACGAAATTGACTTTGTACCGCGTCCGGATGGTTCATTCGAACATGATACGACCATTGCATCATCGAAGTGAACGCCTTAGGTCACAATTTGTACTTTCTCATGGACGCACTGCTGTAAGCGCTAAGTCTTCCATCAATGCGTAGTGAGTCGCAGCTACCGCTATGGATTAGCTCTAACTGAATCCCAGCTTTGAACACGTCAAGTGTCAATGCATATCCTTGTTTCCGAGATAAGTGGCTGAATACGCTAACGTTCCTAACACTGGCCTCACCCTTGTAAGCAACAACTACTCCATCAATGCGTAATATGGCGCCGGTATTTGTATGGGTTAGTGCTAAAATAATCCCAGCTTTCAACACGTCAAGTGTCAATGCATATCCTTGTTTCCGAGACAAGTGGCCGAATACGCTAATGTTCCTAACACTGGATGTACGACGGGCGATCGCACGACTCGTATCCGTAACAAAGGAAAATTATTCTCACGATGACGGTGCACATCAGACGGATCACCGAACGTTTTTTCGCACGTAGTACAAGTCAACACACCGTTGGCACGTCCAATTTGTTTAGCTTTCGTAGCAATGTCGGTAGCGGCAAATAAACGAAATTGACTTTGTACCGCGTCCGGATGGTTCATTCGAACATGATACGACCATTGCATCATCGAAGTGAACGCCTTAGGTCACAATTTGTACTTTCTCATGGACGCACTGCTGTAAGCGCTAAGTCTTCCATCAATGCGTAGTGAGTCGCAGCTACCGCTATGGATTAGCTCTAACTGAATCCCAGCTTTGAACACGTCAAGTGTCAATACATATCCTTGTTTCCGAGATAAGTGGCTGAATACGCTAACGTTCCTAACACTGGACTCACCCTTGTAAGCAACAACTACTCCATCAATGCGTAATATGGCGCCGGTATTTGTATGGGTTAGTGCTAAAATAATCCCAGCTTTGAACACGTCAAGTGTCAATGCATATCCTTGTTTCCGAGACAAGTGGCCGAATACGCTAATGTTCCTAACACTGGATGTACGACGGGCGATCGCACGACTCGTATCCGTAACAAAGGAAAATTATTCTCACGATGACGGTGCACATCAGACGGATCACCGAACGTTTTTTCGCACGTAGTACAAGTCAACACACCGTTGGCACGTCCAATTTGTTTAGCTTTCGTAGCAATGTCGGTAGCGGCAAATAAACGAAATTGACTTTGTACCGCGTCCGGATGGTTCATTCGAACATGATACGACCATTGCATCATCGAAGTGAACGCCTTAGGTCACAATTTGTACTTTCTCATGGACGCACTGCTGTAAGCGCTAAGTCTTCCATCAATGCGTAGTGAGTCGCAGCTACCGCTATGGATTAGCTCTAACTGAATCCCAGCTTTGAACACGTCAAGTGTCAATGCATATCCTTGTTTCCGAGATAAGTGGCTGAATACGCTAACGTTCCTAACACTGGACTCACCCTTGTAAGCATCGATTACTCCATCAATGCGTAATATGGCGCCGGTATTTGTATGGGTTAGTGCTAAAATAATCCCAGCTTTCAACACGTCAAGTGTCAATGCATATCCTTGTTTCCGAGACAAGTGGCCGAATACGCTAATGTTCCTAACACTGGATGTACGACAGGCGATCGCACGACTCGTATCCGTAACAAAGGAAAATTATTCTCACGATGACGGTGCACATCAGACGGATCACCGAACGTTTTTTCGCACGTAGTACAAGTCAACACACCGTTGGCACGTCCAATTTGTTTAGCTTTCGTAGCAATGTCGGTAGCGGCAAATAAACGAAATTGACTTTGTACCGCGTCCGGATGGTTCATTCGAACATGATACGACCATTGCATCATCGAAGTGAACGCCTTAGGTCACAATTTGTACTTTCTCATGGACGCACTGCTGTAAGCGCTAAGTCTTCCATCAATGCGTAGTGAGTCGCAGCTACCGCTATGGATTAGCTCTAACTGAATCCCAGCTTTCAACACGTCAAGTGTCAATGCATATCCTTGTTTCCGAGATAAGTGGCTGAATACGCTAACGTTCCTAACACTGGACTCACCCTTGTAAGCATCGATTACTCCATCAATGCGTAATATGGCGCCGGTATTTGTATGGGTTAGTGCTAAAATAATCCCAGCTTTCAACACGTCAAGTGTCAATGCATATCCTTGTTTCCGAGACAAGTGGCCGAATACGCTAATGTTCCTAACACTGGATGTACGACGGGCGATCGCACGACTCGTATCCGTAACAAAGGAAAATTATTCTCACGATGACGGTGCACATCAGACGGATCACCGAACGTTTTTTCGCACGTAGTACAAGTCAACACACCGTTGGCACGTCCAATTTGTTTAGCTTTCGTAGCAATGTCGGTAGCGGCAAATAAACGAAATTGACTTTGTACCGCGTCCGGATGGTTCATTCGAACATGATACGACCATTGCATCATCGAAGTGAACGCCTTAGGTCACAATTTGTACTTTCTCATGGACGCACTGCTGTAAGCGCTAAGTCTTCCATCAATGCGTAGTGAGTCGCAGCTACCACTATGGATTAGCTCTAACGGAATCCCAGCTTTGAACACGTCAAGTGTCAATGCATATCCTTGTTTCCGAGATAAGTGGCTGAATACGCTAACGTTCCTAACACTGGACTCACCCTTGTAAGCAACAACTACTCCATCAATGCGTAATATGGCGCCGGTATTTGTATGGGTTAGTGCTAAAATAATCCCAGCTTTCAACACGTCAAGTGTCAATGCATATCCTTGTTTTCGAGACAAGTGGCCGAATACGCTAATGTTCCTAACACTGGATGTACGACGGGCGATCGCACGACTCGTATCCGTAACAAAGGAAAATTATTCTCACGATGACGGTGCACATCAGACGGATCACCGAACGTTTTTTCGCACGTAGTACAAGTCAACACACCGTTGGCACGTCCAATTTGTTTAGCTTTCGTAGCAATGTCGGTAGCGGCAAATAAACGAAATTGACTTTGTACTGCGTCCGGATGGCTCATTCGAACATGATACGACCATTGCATCATCGAAGTGAGCGCCTTAGGTCACAATTTGTACTTTCTCATGGACGCGCTGCTGTAAGCGCTAAGTCTTCCATCAATGCGTAGTGAGTCGCAGCTACCGCTATGGATTAGCTCTAGCTGAATCCCAGCTTTGAACACGTCAAGTGTCAATGCATATCCTTTGTTTCCGAGATAAGTGGGCTGAATACGCTAACGTTCCTAACACTGGACTCACCCTTGTAAGCAACAACTACTTCAATCAATGCGTAATATGGCGCCGGTATGGTATGGGTAGGTAATAAAATAATCCCCAGCTTTCAACACGTCAAGTGTCAATGCATATCCTTGTTTCCGAGACAAGTGCCCGAATACGCTAAATGTTCCTAACACTGGATGTACGACGGGCGATCGCACGACTCGTATCCGTAACAAAGGAAAATTATTCTCACGATGACGGTGCACATCAGACGGATCACCGAACGTTTTTTCGCACGTAGTACAAGTCAACACACCGTTGGCACGTCCAATTTGTTTAGCTTTCGTAGCAATGTCGGTAGCGGCAAATAAACGAAATTGACTTTGTACCGCGTCCGGATGGATCATAAGAACATGATACGACCATTGCATCATCGAAGTGAACGCCTTAGGTCACAATTTGTACTTTCTCATGGACGCACTGCTGTAAGCGCTAAGTCTTCCATCAATGCGTAGTGAGTCGCAGCTACCGCTATGGATTAGCTCTAACTGAATCCCAGCTTTGAACACGTCAAGTGTCAATGCATATCCTTGTTTCCGAGATAAGTGGCTGAATACGCTAACGTTCCTAACACTGGACTCACCCTTGTAAGCAACAATTACTCCATCAATGCGTAATATGGCGCCGGTATTTGTATGGGTTAGTGCTAAAATAATCCCAGCTTTGAACACGTCAAGTGTCAATGCATATCCTTGCTTCCGAGACAAGTGGCCGAATACGCTAATGTTCCTAACACTGGATGTACGACGGGCGATCGCACGACTCGTATCCGTAACAAAGGAAAATTATTCTCACGATGACGGTGCACATCCGACGGATCACCGAACGTTTTTTCGCACGTAGTACAAGTCAACACACCGTTGGCACGTCCAATTTGTTTAGCTTTCGTAGCAATGTCGGTAGCGGCAAATAAACGAAATTGACTTTGTACCGCGTCCGGATGGTTCATTCGAACATGATACGACCATTGCATCATCGAAGTGAACGCCTTAGGTCACAATTTGTACTTTCTCATGGACGCACTGCTGTAAGCGCTAAGTCTTCCATCAATGCGTAGTGAGTCGCAGCTACCGCTATGGATTAGCTCTAACTGAATCCCAGCTTTGAACACGTCAAGTGTCAATGCATATCCTTGTTTCCGAGATAAGTGGCTGAATACGCTAACGTTCCTAGCACTGGACTCACCCTTGTAAGCAACAATTACTCCATCAATGCGTAATATGGCGCCGGTATTTGTATGGGTTAGTGCTAAAATAATCCCAGCTTTCAACACGTCAAGTGTCAATGCATATCCTTGTTTCCGAGACAAGTGGCCGAATACGCTAATGTTCCTAACACTGGATGTACGACGGGCGATCGCACGACTCGTATCCGTAACAAAGGAAAATTATTCTCACGATGACGGTGCACATCAGACGGATCACCGAACGTTTTTTCGCACGTAGTACAAGTCAACACACCGTTGGCACGTCCAATTTGTTTAGCTTTCGTAGCAATGTCGGTAGCGGCAAATAAACGAAATTGACTTTGTACCGCGTCCGGATGGTTCATTCGAACATGATACGACCATTGCATCATCGAAGTGAACGCCTTAGGTCACAATTTGTACTTTCTCATGGACGCACTGCTGTAAGCGCTAATTATTCCATCAATGCGTAGTGAGTCGCAGCTACCGCTATGGATTAGCTCTAACTGAATCCCAGCTTTGAACACGTCAAGTGTCAATGCATATCCTTGTTTCCGAGATAAGTGGCTGAATACGCTAACGTTCCTAACACTGGACTCACCCTTGTAAGCAACAATTACTCCATCAATGCGTAATATGGCGCCGGTATTTGTATGGGTTAGTGCTAAAATAATCCCAGCTTTCAACACGTCAAGTGTCAATGCATATCCTTGTTTCCGAGACAAGTGGCCGAATACGCTAATGTTCCTAACACTGGATGTACGACAGGCGATCGCACGACTCGTATCCGTAACAAAGGAAAATTATTCTCACGATGACGGTGCACATCAGACGGATCACCGAACGTTTTTTCGCACGTAGTACAAGTCAACACACCGTTGGCACGTCCAATTTGTTTAGCTTTCGTAGCAATGTCGGTAGCGGCAAATAAACGAAATTGACTTTGTACCGCGTCCGGATGGTTCATTCGAACATGATACGACCATTGCATCATCGAAGTGAACGCCTTAGGTCACAATTTGTACTTTCTCATGGACGCACTGCTGTAAGCGCTAAGTCTTCCATCAATGCGTAGTGAGTCGCAGCTACCGCTATGGATTAGCTCTAACTGAATCCCAGCTTTCAACACGTCAAGTGTCAATGCATATCCTTGTTTCCGAGATAAGTGGCTGAATACGCTAACGTTCCTAACACTGGACTTACCCTTGTAAGCAACAACTACTCCATCAATGCGTAATATGGCGCCGGTATTTGTATGGGTTAGTGCTAAAATAATCCCAGCTTTCAACACGTCAAGTGTCAATGCATATCCTTGTTTCCGAGATAAGTGGCTGAATACGCTAATGTTCCTAACACTGGATGTACGACGGGCGATCGCACGACTCGTATCCGTAACAAAGGAAAATTATTCTCACGATGACGGTGCACATCATACGGATCACCGAACGTTTTTCGCACGTAGTACAAGTCAACACACCGTTGGCACGTCCAATTTGTTTAGCTTTCGTAGCAATGTCGGTAGCGGCAAATAAACGAAAATTGACTTTGTACCGCGTCCGGATGGTTCATTCGAACATGATACGACCATTGCATCATCGAAGTGAACGCCTTAGGTCACAATTTGTACTTTCTCATGGACGCACTGCTGTAAGTGCTAAGTCTTCCATCAATGCGTAATGAGTCGCAGCTACCGCTATGGATTAGCTCTAACTGAATCCCAGCTTTGAACACGTCAGGTGTCAATGCATATCCTTGTTTCCGAGATAAGTGGCTGACTCCCGCTCACGCTCCTAACACTGGACTTACCCTTGTAAGCAACAATTACTCCATCACTGCGTAATATGGCGCCGGTATTTGTATGGGTTAGTGCTAAAATAATCCCAGCTTTCAACACGTCAAGTGTCAATGCATATCCTTGTTTCCGAGACAAGTGGCCGAATACGCTAATGTTCCTAACACTGGATGTACGACGGGCGATCGCACGATTCGTATCCGTAACAGAGGGAAATCATTCTCACGATGACGGTGCACATCAGACGGATCACCGAACGTTTTTTCGCACGTAGTACAAGTCAACACACCGTTGGCACGTCCAATTTGTTTAGCTTTCGTAGCAATGTCGGTAGCGGCAAATAAACGAAATTGACTTTGTACCGCGTCCGGATGGTTCATTCGAACATGATACGACCATTGCATCATCGAAGTGAGCGCCTTAGGTCACAATTTGTACTTTCTCATGGACGCACTGCTGTTAGCGCTAAGTCTTCCATCAATGCGTAGTGAGTCGCAGCTACCGCTATGGATTAGCTCTAACTGAATCCCAGCTTTGAACACGTCAGGTGTCAATGCATATCCTTGTTTCCGAGATAAGTGGCTGAATACGCTAACGTTCCTAACACTGGACTCATCCTTGTAAGCAACAACTACTCCATCAATGCGTAATATGGCGCCGGTATTTGTATGGGTTAGTGCTAAAATAATCCCAGCTTTGAACACGTCAAGTGTCAATGCATATCCTTGTTTCCGAGATAAGTGGCTGAATACGCTAACGTTCCTAACACTGGATGTACGACGGGCGATCGCACGACTCGTATCCGTAACAGAGGGAAATTAACCTCACGATGACGGTGCACATCAAACGGATCACCGAACGTTTTTTCGCACGTAGTACAAGTCAACACACCGTTGGCACGTCCAATTTGTTTAGCTTTCGTAGCAATGTCGGTAGCGGCAAATAAACGAAATTGACTTTGTACTGCGTCCGGATGGTTCATTCGAACATGATACGACCATTGCATCATCGAAGTGAACGCCTTAGGTCACAATTTGTACTTTCTCATGGACGCACTGCTGTAAGCGCTAATTATTCCATCAATGCGTAGTGAGTCGCAGCTACCGCTATGGATTAGCTCTAACTGAATCCCAGCTTTGAACACGTCAAGTGTCAATGCATATCCTTGTTTCCGAGATAAGT
This sequence comes from Phytophthora infestans T30-4, assembly GCF_000142945.1. Classification (NCBI taxonomy): domain Eukaryota; phylum Oomycota; class Peronosporomycetes; order Peronosporales; family Peronosporaceae; genus Phytophthora; species Phytophthora infestans. The sequence goes on from NW_003303754.1 coordinate 130,632, forward strand.
GGCTGAATACGCTAACGTTCCTAACACTGGACTCACCCTTGTAAGCAACAATTACTCCATCAATGCGTAATATGGCGCCGGTATTTGTATGGGTTAGTGCTAAAATAATCCCAGCTTTCAACACGTCAAGTGTCAATGCATATCCTTGTTTCCGAGACAAGTGGCCGAATACGCTAATGTTCCTAACACTGGATGTACGACAGGCGATCGCACGACTCGTATCCGTAACAAAGGAAAATTATTCTCACGATGACGGTGCACATCCGACGGATCACCGAACGTTTTTTCGCACGTAGTACAAGTCAACACACCGTTGGCACGTCCAATTTGTTTAGCTTTCGTAGCAATGTCGGTAGCGGCAAATAAACGAAATTGACTTTGTACCGCGTCCGGATGGTTCATTCGAACATGATACGACCATTGCATCATCGAAGTGAACGCCTTAGGTCACAATTTGTACTTTCTCATGGACGCACTGTTGTAAGCGCTAAGTCTTCCATCAATGCGTAGTGAGTCGCAGCTACCGCTATGGATTAGCTCTAACTGAATCCCAGCTTTGAACACGTTAGGTGTCAATGCATATCCTTGTTTCCGAGATAAGTGGCTGAATACGCTAACGTTCCTAACACTGGACTCACCCTTGTAAGCAACAACTACTCCATCAATGCGTAATATGGCGCCGGTATTTGTATGGGTTAGTGCTAAAATAATCCCAGCTTTCAACACGTCAAGTGTCAATGCATATCCTTGTTTCCGAGACAAGTGGCCGAATACGCTAATGTTCCTAACACTGGATGTACGACGGGCGATCGCACGATTCGTATCCGTAACAAAGGAAAATTATTCTCACGATGACGGTGCACATCAGACGGATCACCGAACGTTTTTTCGCACGTAGTACAAGTCAACACACCGTTGGCACGTCCAATTTGTTTAGCTTTCGTAGCAATGTCGGTAGCGGCAAATAAACGAAATTGACTTTGTACCGCATCCGGATGGTTCATTCGAACATGATACGACCATTGCATCATCGAAGTGAACGCCTTAGGTCACAATTTGTACTTTCTCATGGACGCACTGCTGTAAGCGCTAATTACTCCATCAATGCGTAATGAGTCGCAGCTACCGCTGTGGGTTAGCTCTAACTGAATCCCAGCTTTCAACACGTCAAGTGTCAATGCATATCCTTGTTTCCGAGATAAGTGGCTGAATACGCTAACGTTCCTAACACTGGACTCATCCTTGTAAGCAACAATTACTCCATCAATGCGTAATATGGCGCCGGTATTTGTATGGGTTAGTGCTAAAATAATCCCAGCTTTCAACACGTCAAGTGTCAATGCATATCCTTGTTTCCGAGACAAGTGGCCGAATACGCTAATGTTCCTAAAACTGGATGTACGACGGGCGATCGCACGACTCGTATCCGTAACAAAGGAAAATTATTCTCACGATGACGGTGCACATCAGACGGATCACCGAACGTTTTTTCGCACGTAGTACAAGTCAACACACCGTTGGCACGTCCAATTTGTTTAGCTTTCGTAGCAATGTCGGTAGCGGCAAATAAACGAAATTGACTTTGTACCGCGTCCGGATGGTTCATTCGAACATGATACGACCATTGCATCATCGAAGTGAACGCCTTAGGTCACAATTTGTACTTTCTCATGGACGCACTGCTGTAAGCGCTAAGTCTTCCATCAATGCGTAGTGAGTCGCAGCTACCGCTATGGATTAGCTCTAACTGAATCCCAGCTTTGAACACGTCAAGTGTCAATGCATATCCTTGTTTCCGAGATAAGTGGCTGAATACGCTAACGTTCCTAACACTGGCCTCACCCTTGTAAGCAACAACTACTCCATCAATGCGTAATATGGCGCCGGTATTTGTATGGGTTAGTGCTAAAATAATCCCAGCTTTGAACACGTCAAGTGTCAATGCATATCCTTGTTTCCGAGACAAGTGGCTGAATACGCTAACGTTCCTAACACTGGATGTACGACGGGCGATCGCACGACTCGTATCCGTAACAAAGGAAAATTATTCTCTCGATGACGGTGCACATCAGACGGATCACCGAACTTTTTTTCGCACGTAGTCCAAGTCAACACACAGCTGGCACGTCCAATTACTTGGCCTCCGATAGCAATGTCGGTAGCGGCAAATATACGAAATTGACTTTGTACCGCGTCCGGATGGTTCATTCGAACATGATACGCACATTGCATCATCGAAGTGAACGCCTTAGATCACAATTTGTACTTTCTCATGGACGCACTGCTGTAAGCGCTAAGTCTTCCATCAATGCGTAGTGAGTCGCAGCTACCGCTATGGATTAGCTCTAACTGAATCCCAGCTTTCAACACGTCAAGTGTCAATGCATATCCTTGTTTCCGAGACAAGTGGCCGAATACGCTAATGTTCCTAACACTGGATGTACGACAGGCGATCGCACGACTCGTATCCGTAACAAAGGAAAATTATTCTCACGATGACGGTGCACATCAGACGGATCACCGAACGTTTTTTCGCACGTAGTACAAGTCAACACACCGTTGGCACGTCCAATTTGTTTAGCTTTCGTAGCAATGTCGGTAGCGGCAAATAAACGAAATTGACTTTGTACCGCGTCCGGATGGTTCATTCGAACATGATACGACCATTGCATCATCGAAGTGAACGCCTTAGGTCACAATTTGTACTTTCTCATGGACGCACTGCTGTAAGCGCTAAGTCTTCCATCAATGCGTAGTGAGTCGCAGCTACCGCTATGGATTAGCTCTAGCTGAATCCCAGCTTTGAACACGTCAAGTGTCAATGCATATCCTTGTTTCCGAGATAAGTGGCTGAATACGCTAACGTTCCTAACACTGAACTTACCCTTGTAAGCAACAATTACTCCATCAATGCGTAATATGGCGCCGGTATTTGTATGGGTTAGTGCTAAAATAATCCCAGCTTTCAACACGTCAAGTGTCAATGCATATCCTTGTTTCCGAGACAAGTGGCCGAAAACGCTAACGTTCCTAACACTGGATGTACGACGGGCGATCGCACGACTCGTATCCGTAACAAAGGAAAATTATTCTCATGATGACGGTGCACATCAGACGGATCACCGAACGTTTTTTCGCACGTAGTACAAGTCAACACACCGTTGGCACGTCCAATTTGTTTAGCTTTCGTAGCAATGTCGGTAGCGGCAAATAAACGAAATTGACTTTGTACCGCGTCCGGATGGTTCATTCGAACATGATACGACCATTGCATCATCGAAGTGAACGCCTTAGGTCACAATTTGTACTTTCTCATGGACGCACTGCTGTAAGCGCTAAGTCTTCCATCAATGCGTAGTGAGTCGCAGCTACCGCTATGGATTAGCTCTAACTGAATCCCAGCTTTGAACACGTCAAGTGTCAATGCATATCCTTGTTTCCGAGATAAGTGGCTGAATACGCTAACGCTCCTAACACTGGACTCACCCTTGTAAGCAACAACTACTGCATCAATGCGTAATATGGCGCCGGTATTTGTATGGGTTAGTGCTAAAATAATCCCAGCTTTCAACACGTCAAGTGTCAATGCATATCCTTGTTTCCGAGACAAGTGGCCGAATACGCTAATGTTCCTAACACTGGATGTACGACGGGCGATCGCACGATTCGTATCCGTAACAAAGGAAAATTATTCTCACGATGACGGTGCACATCAGACGGATCACCGAACGTTTTTTCGCACGTAGTACAAGTCAACACACCGTTGGCACGTCCAATTTGTTTAGCTTTCGTAGCAATGTCGGTAGCGGCAAATAAACGAAATTGACTTTGTACCGCGTCCCGATGGGGTCATTCTGACATGATACAACCATTGGATCATCGAAGGGGAACACTTAAGGGCACAATTTAGTACTTTCTTCATGTACGCTCTGGCTGTAAGGGCGAAAGTCCTTCCCTTCAATGCGTGGTGGGGTCCGAACCAGCGCGTATGGGATTAACTTCCTACTGAAATCCCAACCTTTCAACACAGTAAAGGGCCAATGGATTAC
>NW_003303754.1:136489-138359 GCF_000142945.1 Phytophthora infestans T30-4
GTAAGCGCTAAGTCTTCCATCAATGCGTAGTGAGTCGCAGCTACGGGTATGGATTAGGTCGTATCCTGAAATTGCCAGCTTTGAACACGTCAGGTGTCAATGCATATTCTTGTTTCCGAGATAAGTGGCTGAATACGCTAACGTTCCTAACACTGGACTTACCCTTGTAAGCAACAATTACTCCATCAATGCGTAATATGGCGCCGGTATTTGTATGGGTTAGTGCTAAGATAGTCCCAGCTTACAACACGTCAAGTGTCAATGCATATCCTTGTTTCCGAGACAAGTGGCCGAATACGCTAATGTTCCTAACACTGGATGTACGACGGGCGATCGCACGACTCGTATCCGTAACAAAGGAAAATTATTCTCACGATGACGGTGCACATCAGACGGATTACCGAACGTTTTTTCGCACGTAGTACAAGTCAACACACCATTGGCACGTCCAATTTGTTTAGCTTTCGTAGCAATGTCGGTAGCGACAAATAAACGAAATTGACTTTGTACCGCGTCCGGATGGTTCATTCGAGCATGATACGACCATTGCATCATCGAAGTGAACGCCTTAGGTCACAATTTGTACTTTCTCATGGACGCACTGCTGTAAGCGCTAAGTCTTCCATCAATGCGTAGTGAGTCGCAGCTACCGCTATGGATTAGCTCTAACTGAATCCCAGCTTTGAACACGTCAGGTGTCAATGCATATCCTTGTTTCCGAGATAAGTGGCTGAATACGCTAGCGTTCCTAACACTGGACTCACCCTTGTAAGCAACAACTACTCCATCAATGCGTAATATGGCGCCGGTATTTGTATGGGTTAGTGCTAAAATAATCCCAGCTTTCAACACGTCAAGTGTCAATGCATATCCTTGTTTCCGAGACAAGTGGCCGAATACGCTAATGTTCCTAACACTGGATGTACGACGGGCGATCGCACGACTCGTATCCGTAACAAAGGAAAATTATTCTCACGATGACGGTGCACATCAGACGGATCACCGAACGAGCTAGCCGAGGTGGTCTTGCTGGGACCTGAGGAGGAGTTGAACTCCTCATCCGTCGTGGACGACGCGGTCCTAGAGGACACCAAGAAGGCGCTGAGCGCAAGAAGTGGATCGGCGATCCTCAAAGATCCTTCGGATCCCTTCTACCCGGTGGTGAAGGAGTATGGAGACGTTGTCTCGAAAGACCCACCGACGGGCCTGCCTCCGGATCGAGGCGTGTGTCATGAGATTGACCTGGTTCCTGGAACCAAATACTGCGTAACAAGGCAATGGCCTTTGCCGAGAGAGCAGTGTGACGTCATTGACGCATTCTTCCGTGCGAAGCACGAGGCAGGGATGGTGCGCGAGAGTAAGTCTCCGCACTCGACACCCGCCTGCCTTTAAGGCTTCGCCAAACTCGGCAATGGACATCTCGTCCAGCTCTAGCAGAGCCTCTGCAGCGGGCAGAGTGTCAAGGCTGATATCGCCTTCAACCTCCCCCGTCACTCCGTTCACGAGTGTATACAGCTGTTCAGAGCAATCACGTAGAGCACTCGTCACGTTGGACACATCGTCCGACGTCGAAGACGTCACAGACGCCCTGCGTCTTCTTTTCCTCCTCCCTCCGCGACCGAGCCCGGCCGAGAAGAGGGCGGTGTGGCGACATCTTCGTCACCACCACGGGTTGCAGCAGCACCATCACTCCTCGAAGAGGATACAGTGTCTCGCAAGACACTCGGCTGAAAGCCAAGAGGTTCTTGACCTTCACACAGTGAACTAGGTGTCACTTCACCTGCATCACCTGGGCCACGCCCATGATGCCTCGACTCGTAGTCGACCGCGACCCTCGGGTCACGCAGCGGTAGGTCATCGACCAGATTCG
>NW_003303754.1:139337-147142 GCF_000142945.1 Phytophthora infestans T30-4
CAGAAGCTCCGCTTTTTCATCTTCAGCATAGCTGAGATCCATCGGCTCTGGACCGCTCGAAGAGCTTGCGCTACCAGCGTTCCAACCAGGTCGCGCCGACCTGAAGATGTGCTCGGCATTCAATGCCACATCCACCGCCTCTTCGAAAGAGTTAGGGTGTACACGGAACACTTCCGTTCGAGCTGCGCTCATACGAGGTCCCTCCATGAACACGGTCACGCTGACCAGTTCAGGAAGAGGGTCCGCCGCCATTCCGGCGATAAGAGCTCTCAACTCTTGGACATAGTCCAATAAATCCTTTTTACCTTGGCGGGTAGCAAGGAACTTCGACCGGATACGGTACGCCTGACTGGGCGGCGCGAACCCGCGCGAAAGCTGTTGCTTCAGCTGATCCCAAGTGGGAAATGCAGCGTCAACAGACGTGCCGCACGTTAGTGCCCATTCGCGAGCGCGACCTCCAAGCCTGGAGATAGCCAGCGCCACGCGCTGATGCTCAGACTGGAGCAGGGCCGATCCCATGGCCATCTCGACCTCACGGGTCCAGAGAAGGAGATTCTCTCCATCCTTCCCCTCGAAGGTTTTTACGCTCACCATGAGCGGTTTCAGTCTCATAGACTCTTCACGCGTCATCGACGCCGCCGTCGTTGCGGCGCTCATCTTCTCTTGGACATGCTCCAAGAGCGCGTTCTCGTAATGGAAGAACGATTCCAGCCTGGCGGTGACCGCCTCTGGACCTTGCGATGCAAGATGAGCCACGCCCTCCGGGCCAAGCAAGGACATAAGCTTAGTAAGCGCGTCCTGCTGCGCCGGGGGCAAATTCGCGAACACGGGGTGTTCCATCCTCGCAGAGGATATAGTCAACCGACTCAGGAGCGGGATTGACTACAAGTGCTACCAAGTGCAGCGGGGCTGCCGTAGCTTTAGCGTCAGAGGAAGACGTTCGACTCAAAGAGTCACTAATACTAAGTTCTTTATCCAAAGGACACTTACAGCCCAAGCCCAGGGCTCAAAGTTAATACCTTAACTTTTATGCTTCAAAACCAGAAGTGTTTTATTTACTATTATTGCGGCCAAGCCGCCTAGGGGTAAATGTATCTGTTTAATTATATAGCATAGTTGAACCTAATCAAATGCATAACGTGTGGCTTTCAGCCAACGTACCGAGAGACCTTGTTAACTCTCCAACTTATGTACTGAGAGTTTGTTAACTCTACGGGTACTTCATACCCCTGTGTGTTCCACACCATGTAACCCCGTTACACTCTCCCCCACTAAGATGAGAACATTCCGTTCTCGAAACCCGCCTCAGCGAGGTCACGTCTTGTTAAGACGGCGGAGGTTACTACACCTCACACCAGCGTCGTACAGCTCCGTGAGCTCACAAACGCCTACGCATCGTTGATGCCCAACTTCTCGTCGTCGGCCCACGGCCCAATGCTCCAAGCGCAGCGCGCATCTTGCTCTCAAGCGGTCTCAGACCTACGCTCGCGCTCCGCGCCTACTCCAAGAGCTGCAAACCGCTTAGAGCAATGATCTTGGCTCATTCGAGTCGTCGACAACAGCTCGGCGGTTGAACACTCGCTTCACAAGCGATAGGTCGGTGGTTCGAGCCCACTAGGGCACAGCCCTCTCGTTCCATGAACGATTGTTCACGCTTGGACAAGCTTAAGGGCAACACCCTTTTAGCTCAATGGCTGAGCGTTGGCTTTGAGAGCCACAAGTTGGTGGTTCGAACCCACCAGGGCACAGCCCTGTCGTTCCATGAACGATTGTCCGCGCTTGGACAAGCTTAAGAGCAATCCGCGTTTAGCTCAGTGGTCGAGCGTCGGCTTTGGAAGCCACAGGTCGGTGGTTCAAATCCACCCGGGCGCAGCCCTCTCATACCATGAGTAGTCCGTTCTCGGACTGACGTACGGGCATCGCCCTTATAGCTCAATGGTAGAGCTCCGGCCTGTCAAGCCAAAGCCCAGTGGTTCGATCCCCGTCCGGGACACCACTTTCGCTGTTACAGCGCATCCACATTTGGATCATGCTCATCGAGCAAGTTGTTTCAAAACAACTATGCGTCTATCGAGACGCTTGTGCCTGAACCTTGTTCAGCACAACACGAAGTACCTGCTTCCTTCGGGACCATGTCCCAAACACCACGAGGTCTCTCCACCTCCTGCTCCCGCTGCGAGCACCGCTCATACGTACGAGCTGGCTGCTGCAGCCACTGGTCAGAGCCTGAGCTCAACTACTGACCTGATCGCCCCCACTCTAGTAGGAGGCGCCCAGCGCCTGGCGACGCTATCGCACCCCATGGTGGCGCTTCGGCACATGATGTGCCCGGTCGTAAGCGTCAGCGACGTCAGGGCAATCTTGCCGGAGGATAACCTCAAACTCCCATGAGTTCTGTGAGTGAGGGTAACCCCTCCACTTCACCAAGTACTGGGTACGTCCCTGGCGTCTACGCCACGCCACAAGGCGTTCCACGTGAAAGTGGAGCTCACCATGCTCATCGAGCAGAGCAGGAGGAGGTCTTGCCTCAGCTGGGCTCTCGCGGGGAGAGTCAGCACTTGCCGGAACGGCGTCTGCGTCCATACGACGCCAGCGTCCACGACGCGAACGTTCACGTTCACCGCCCATCGGTCGATCTCGAAGAGATAATCCACCTTGTGGATAGGTTAGAGCCACCACTGTTGACTCACAACCAGGTCTCGGACCTTGAGCGTCCAGTCGCTCGGCTGAACGTTCAGCTTGCCTTGCTCCTGCATCTCGAGCACTTCGCTCCGCGACCTGTGGCTCTGCCACATGCTGTTGATCAGCCATCTGTGGATCCACCACTTGCTGTCGTTCAGCCTCCCGTGGCTCTACCACCTGCTGCCCTGCAGCTGTCCGTGGACCAGCCACCGTTGGTGCCAACGCCTCCGCGCTCACCTGAGCAGGGTCTTGGTATGGCTTAAGCAAGCCAACATAGAAGACCGGATGCGTGCGCATCTTCTTCGGAAGGTTGAGCGTATACGCTAGGCATTTCCTGGCCACGACCTTGAACGGCCCTATGAACCGAGGTCTTAACTTAGTCTTGAAGACTGCAGACACGGCATGAGTAGGTAGGTTTTTAGCGTTTAATAAAACTTGGTCACCGACCTTAAACCTCTCAACATTGCTTCTGCCCTTGGCATCTGCATGTTCCTTCTGCGTGTAATGGCTTTCAGCCATAGCGTCGCGTACTTGACGCATTACGCTCAGTCTCAAAGAGACACAGTCATCGACTTGCTTGCGAACCGTAACAGGGCTGACATCAGCTAGCCGCTCGGCTATCCCTCCCCCATCAAGCCCTGAGCCACTGCGTGGCGGCGTCAGTGGGACGCGAGGGTTAACCAAGCCGTTCACATAGAACGGAGTGTAGCCTGTCGAGGCGTGCACTGCATTATTTAATGCGAACTCAACGAGTGGGAGCATCTGGCTCCAGCGTTTTAGCGCCTCAACGCATACCCGTCGGAGGGTATCCTCCACAACGCGATTCACGCGTTCGGTCTGACCATGCGTCTGCGGATGGTCCACTGTGGACATGTCCAACGAGTGCCGAGCACTCTGAAGAGGGACGTCCCAGAACTTCGCGGTGAAGCGCGGGTCTCGATCCGAGACAATTGCCTTCAGGCAAGCCATGTTGGCGAAAGACTCGGTCTAAAAACAGCAAAGCTGTACCTTCACCATCAATGGTGTCCGGCACTGCCTCTAAATGAGCCATCTTGCTCAATCGGTCTACAAAGACCACTATACCCGTGTTTCCCGCCTTATCCGTGGGAAGGCCAAACACAAAGTCCATACTCATGGACTGCGAGCATCTCTTGGGGACAGGCAAACTCGCCAATGGCGCTGCCGTGTTCGGCGCGGACTTTGTCCGTTGACACGTCTCACACGTGCGTACATTGGTGCCGACCCACTTATACATCTTGGGCCACCAGTACATCGAGCTCACCGAGCCAAAGGTCTTCTCCCGACCTAAGTGCCCGCCCACGGGCGTATCATGAACCTCATAGAGGATTCGATACTTTAGATCCTCATCATGAGGAACGACTACACGAGGGTTATCATCAGCGTCGGTGCTGTAGTACAGCAGGCCACCATCGAGCGAGTATCGATGCAGCCTCGCGCGTAAGCGCGCAGCAATTCCTTGTCAGAGTTTTTTTAAACTCTTCGCTCCCAAGAGCCCGTAGCAGCGCTACGCACGTGTCGTCCTGTGCATACGCTCTGCGTATCAAGTCAGGCACTGACGACGTCACTGTCGTGACATGAGCTAATTCGTAGTCCGGCCTGCGCGAGAGCGCATCGGCCACTACATTAAGCCGCCCCGGCTTGTACTTCACCTCGAAATTATACTCGGCAAAGAAGGAAAGCCATCTTGCCATTCTCTGAGAATGATGAGGCGACTGTGTCGCAGTGCGTAGCGACGCATGATCAGTAAAGATCACAAAAGGCTTGCGCCTAGCAGGTGTACCCTGAATTTGACTAGAGCATACTTCATTGCAAGTAGCTCTTTGTCATGAACTGGATAGTTCTTCTCTGCAGCTTTGAGCTGGCGAGACTCAAACGCGATCACGCGTTCACGCCCTTTGGCGTCTGCTTGTAGTAAAGCACAACCGATTGCGAAATCGGAGGCGTCACAGACGACGCTAAACGGGCTATCCGGGTCAGGTAGTCGGCAAAGAAGGAAAGCCATCTTGCCATTCTCTGAGAGAGATGAGGCGACTGTGTCGCAGTGCGTAGCGACGCATGATCAGTAAAGATCACAAAAGGCTTAGCGCCTGGCAGGTGTACCCTGAATTTGACTAGAGCATACTTCATTGCAAGTAGCTCTTTGTCATGAACTGGATAGTTTTTCTCTGCAGCTTTGAGCTGGCGAGACTCAAACGCGATCACGCGTTCACGCCCTTTGGCGTCTGCTTGTAGTAAAGCACAACCGATTGCAAAATCGGAGGCGTCACAAACGACGCTAAACGGACTATCCGGGTCCGGTAGCGCAAGGATCGGAGCCTGAAGGAGGCTCTCCTTTACAGCCTCAAAAGGCTCCGTCGTGCTCGACGTTCCAGCACCATGGTGCGTCCTTCTTAAGGAGATCTGATAATGGCCGAGCCATCTCCGCGTAGTTCGCGCTGTACTTGTGCAAGTAATTGGCTAAGCCTAGCCACTTGCGTAAGTCTTTTTGGTTCTTGGGAACCGGCCAGTCCACGATGGCCTTGACTTTGGCAGGATCTGCCCGTAAGCCACGCTTCCCAATGAAGCACCCGAGGAAAGGTATCTCCTCCGCGCCAAAGACGCACTTGTCCAAGTTGGCATACAACCTATTAGTGCGCATGCACTCGAGCACCGCTCGCAAGTGGTCAATGTGGTTATCCACGTCTGACTTTCCGTGCTCAGCACGACTATGGACGAATATATCGTCAAAGTACGACTGATCGTACGCCCGGTGGGGCCTAAACAACTGCGTCACAAGACGATTGAACGTTGCTGGTGCGTTCGACAGCCGCTGGGGCATCACCAGCCACTCCCAGAGCATACCGCTCTGAGTACTCATCGCTGTCAGCGGAATGTCGCTCGCTCTCATGAGCAATTGGTAGTAGCCATCGACCAAGTCGAGCGCGCTGTACAACGTACGGCCTACCATGTTGTTCTGCAGAACATCCTTGCGAGGAATCGGCGCTTGCACCGGGATAGTGGCCGCATTTAGCTTGTTAAAAGCATGAACAATGCGCCACTTGCCGTTCGGCTTTCTGACACAGAACGTGGGTGTCGAGTGCGGAGACTTACTCTCGCGCACCATCCCTGCCTCGTGCTTCGCACGGAAGAATGCGTCAATGACGTCACACTGCTCTCTCGGCAAAGGCCATTGCCTTGTTACGCAGTATTTGGTTCCAGGAACCAGGTCAATCTCATGACACACGCCTCGATCCGGAGGCAGGCCCGTCGGTGGGTCTTTTGAGACAACGTCTCCATACTCCTTCACCACCGGGTAGAAGGGATCCGAAGGATCTTTGAGGATCGCCGATCCACTTCTTGCGCTCAGCGCCTTCTTGGTGTCCTCTAGGACCGCGTCGTCCACGACGGATGAGGAGTTCAACTCCTCCTCAGGTCCCAGCAAGACCACCTCGGCTAGCTCGCCTGCCTTTAAGGCTTCGCCAAACTCGGCAATGGACATCTCGTCCAGCTCTAGCAGAGCCTCTGCAGCGGGCAGAGTGTCAAGGCTGATATCACCTTCTACCTCCTCCGTCACTCCGTTCACGAGTGTATACAGCTGTTCAGAGCAATCACGTGGAGCACTCGTCACGTTGGACACATCGTCCGACGTCGAAGACGTCACAGACGCCCTGCGTCTTCTTCTCCTCTCCCTCCGCGACCGAGCCCGGCCGGAAGAGGGCGGTGTGGCGACATCTTCGTCACCACCACCGGTTGCAGCAGCACCATCACTCCTCGAAGAGGATACAGTGTCTCGCAAGACACTCGGCTGAAAGCCAAGAGGTTCTTGACCTTCACACAGTGAACTAGGCGTCACTTCACCTGCATCACCTGGGCCACGCCCATGATGCCTCGACCCGTAGTCGACCGCGACCATCGGGTCACGCAGCGGTAGGTCATCGACCAGATTCGTACCATGCATTGACACTTGACGTGTTCAAAGCTGGGATTATTTTAGCACTAACCCATACAAATACCGGCGCCATATTACGCATTGATGGAGTAATTGTTGCTTACAAGGGTTAGTCCAGTGTTAGGAACGTTAGCGTATTCAGCCACTTATCTCGGAAACAAGGATATGCATTGACACTTGACGTGTTCAAAGCTGGGATTCAGTTAGAGCTGCGGTAGCTGCGACTCACTACGCATTGATGAAAGACTTAGCGCTTACAGCAGTGCGTCCATGAGAAAGTACAAATTTTGACCTAAGGCGTTCACTTCGATGATGCAATGGTCGTATCATGTTCGAATGAACTATCCGGACGCGGTACAAAGTCAATTCCGTTTATTTGCCGCTACCAGACAGTGCTACGAAAGCTAAACAAATTGGACGTGTCAGCGGTGTTGTTGACCTTGGTACTACGTGCGAAAAAACGTTTCGGTGATCCGTCTAATGTGCACCGTCATCGTGAGAATAATTTTCCCTTGCTAACGGATATGAGTCGTGCGATCGGCCCGTCGTACATCCAGTGTTAGGAACGCTAGCGTTTTCAGCCACTTGTCTCGGAAACAAGAGATATGCATTGACACTTGACGTGTTCAAAGCTGGGATTATTTTTAGCTCTAACCCATACAAATACGCGCGCCATATTACGCATTGATGGAGTAATTGTTGCTTACAAGGGTGAGTCCAGTGTTAGGAACGTTAGCGTATTCAGCCACTTATCTCGAACACAGGGATATGCATTGACACTTGACGTGTTCAAAGCTGGGATTCAGTTAGAGCTAACCCACAGCGGTAGCTGCGACTCACTACGCATTGATGGAAGACTTAGCGCTTACAGCAGTGCGTCCATGAGAGTACAAATTGTGACCTAAGGCGTTCACTTCGATGATGCAATGGTCGTATCATGTTCGAATGAACCATCCGGACGCGGTACAAAGTCAATTTCGTTTATTTGCCGCTACCGACATTGCTACGAAAGCTAAACAAATTGGACGTGCCAACGGTGTGTTGACTTGTACTACGTGCGAAAGAAAGTTCGGTGATCCGTCTGATGTGCACCGTCATCGTGAGAATGATTTCCCTCTGTTACGGATACGAGTCGTGCGATTGCCCGTCGTACATCCAGTGTTAGGAACGTTAG
>NW_003303754.1:147796-149884 GCF_000142945.1 Phytophthora infestans T30-4
AGGGCTGATCCCATGTATCGGAACGTGTAGGGTCCTCAGCCCATTTGTTGGGGAACCAGGGATATCTGTCTCCTCTGACGTGTTTAAATGCTGGAATCCAGTGAGCACTTAACCCACCGCGGGTAGCTCGCGCTCCTATATGCCATGGAGCGCACTATTTAGCGCCTCACACCAGCGCCTCCATGAGAAGTACAAATTGTGACCTAAGGCGTTCACTTCGATGATGCAATGGTCGTATCATGTTCGAATGAACCATCCGGACGCGGTACAAAGTCAATTTCGTTTATTTGCCGCTACCGACATTGCTACGAAAGCTTAACAAATTGGACGTGCCAACGGTGTGTTGACTTGTACTACGTGCGAAAAAAAGTTCGGTGATCTGTCTGATGTGCACCGTCATCGTGAGAATAATTTTCCCTTGTAACGATATACGAGTCGTGCGATCGCCCGTCGTACATCCAAAGTTAGGAACATTAGCGTTTTCGGCCACTTGTCTTGGAAACAAGGATATGCATTGACACTTGACGTGTTGAAAGCTGGGATTATTTTAGCACTAACCCATACAAATACCGGCGCCATATTACGCATTGATGGAGTAATTGTTGCTTACAAGGGTGAGTCCAGTGTTAGGAACGTTAGCGTATTCAGCCACTTATCTCGGAAACAAGGATATGCATTGACACTTGACGTGTTCAAAGCTGGGATTCAGTGAGAGCTAACCCACAGCGGTAGCTGCGACTCACTATGCATTGATGGCGTAATTAGCGCTTACAGCAGTGCGTCCATGAGATAGTACAAATTGTGACCTAAGGCGCTCACTTCGATGATGCAATGGTCGTATCATGTTCGAATGAACCATCCGGACGCGGTACAAAGTCAATTTCGTTTATTTGCCGCTACCGACATTGCTACGAAAGCTAAACAAATTGGACGTGCCAACGGTGTGTTGACTTGTACTACGTGCGAAAAAAAGTTCGGTGATCCGTCTGATGTGCACCGTCATCGTGAGAATGATTTCCCTCTGTTACGGATACGAGTCGTGCGATTGCCCGTCGTACATCCAGTGTTAGGAACGTTAGCGTATTCAGCCACTCGTCTCGGAAACAAGGATATGCATTGACACTTGACGTGTTGAAAGCTGGGATTATTTTAGCACTAACCCATACAAATACCGGCGCCATATTACGCATTGATGGATCAGTCGTCCTATTGCGAGCTTCCTCAACACTATAGTGTAAGCAAGTAACGGAGTAAATACCTGGCCCGTTACACTGGTCGTCCAGCCCGATCGTGAAGGCAACAGTAGGCGAGCGCGACTCCTCCGGCAACACTCTGGATCCTTTTGTTGCTGGCGGAAACTTCGTTCCAAGAGATATTGCAGAAACTTTGGGAGCAGTTCAGCCCTCAAGTTAAAGGCAGGGCAGTGAAAACCGACGGGACTTGGACCATTGAGCCTGCTACACTATCCAGTTGGACCAAGCTCATGGTATTCAAGGTGAAAAAACACATTGTCGATAGCTCAAAATCCGAGGGAGACTGGAACATTTGGCTTCAATCTATGCACGACAAAACTGTCACTCTGCTTATCTACGATTATGGAGTTGGAATCGGAAGGAAGCAAGATCGTCAGACCTTCATGAAAGACTGCATCCGACCTGCAGAAACTGACAGAGCTGGTGCATCAGCTGAGGTCTCGCTCCGAGAGATTGTGAGTCGTCTACAGGACACCTGGGGGGCTACTTACGTTGGTGAAGCTATAGTTTGGCGAATGTGGGCAAATGAAGTGACTCGGACGCTCGATCGCTCCACATGGGATGATGCAATACGAGCTCCACCGCCTTCACGCATTTTGAAGCTCCTCCGAGCAAGTGATTCTCGGATGCAGGAGCATCTCAATAGTATCAACCAATCAACACACATGGCGCTCGACTGTGTGAATGCATCCATTGCCGAGGCTGTTCGCCTTCGCAATGACTGGGATGCATATGGGCGACGTTTGGAATGCTTCAGAAATAAGCCTTCAGACACGCAAGGCTCAGATCGAGTCGATCGTCCACCACATCGACCTTCCCGATCCAGACGAACGTG
>NW_003303754.1:154354-156730 GCF_000142945.1 Phytophthora infestans T30-4
CCACATTGCACGTGCTAGCTGTGTGTTGACTTGGACTACGTGCGAAAAAACGTTCGGTGATCCGTCTGATGTGCACCGTCATCGTGAGAATGATTTCCCTCTGTTACTGTTACGAGTCGTGCGATTGCCCGTCGTACATCCAGTGCTAGGGACGTTAGCGTATTCAGCCACTTATCTCGGAAACAAGGATATGCATTGACACTTGACGTGTTCAAAACTGGGATTCAGTGAGAGCTAACCCACAGCGGTAGCTGCGACTCACTACGCATTGATGGAAGACTTAGCGCTTACAGCAGTGCGTCCATGAGATAGTACAAATTGTGACCTAAGGCGTTCACTTCGATGATGCAATGGTCGTATCATGTTCGAGTGAACCATCCGGACGCGGTACAAAGTCAATCCCGTTTATTTGCCTCTACCGACATTGCTATGGGAGGCCAAGCAATTGGACGTGCCAGCTGTGTGTTGACTTGGACTACGTGCGAAAAAACGTTCGGTGATCCGTCTGATGTGCACCGTCATCGTGCGAATGATTTCCCTCTGTTACTGTTACGAGTCGTGCGATTGCCCGTCGTACATCCAGTGCTAGGAACGTTAGCGTATTCAGCCACTTATCTCGGAAACACGGATATGCATTGACACTTGACGTGTTGAAAGCTGGGATTCAGTGAGAGCTAACCCACAGCGGTAGCTGCGACTCACTACGCAGTGATGGAAGACTTAGCGCTTACAGCAGTGCGTCCATGAGATAGTACAAATTGTGACCTATGGCGTTCACGTCGATGATGCAATGGTCGTATCATGTTCGAATGAACCATCCGGACGCGGTACAAAGTCAATTCCGTTTATTTGCTTCTACCGACATTGCTATGGGAGGCCAAGCAATTGGACGTGCCAGCTGTGTGTTGACTTTGCCTACGTGCGAAAAAACGTTCGGTGATCCGTCTGATGTGCACCGTCATCGTGAGAATGATTTCCCTCTGTTACTGTTACCAGTCGTGCGATTGCCCGTCCTACATCCAGTGCTAGAAACGTTAGCGTATTCGGCCACTTGTCTCGGAAACAAGGATATGCATTGACACTTGACGTGTTGAAAGCTGGGATTATTTTAGCACTAACCCATACAAATACCGGCGCCATATTACGCATTGATGGAGTAATCGATGCTTACAAGGGTAAGTCCAGTGTTAGGAACGTTAGCGTATTCAGCCACTTATCTCGGAAACAAGGATATGCATTGACACTTGACGTGTTCAAAGCTGGGATTCAGTTAGAGCTAATCCATAGCGGTAGCTGCTACTTCCCTACCCCCTTTGAGGGAAACTTAACGCCTAACAGCAGTGCGTCCATGAGAAAAGTAACAAAATGTGAACTAAAGCGTGTCACTTTCCATGTAGCAATGGTCGTAATAAGTTCGAATGAACCATCCGGACGCGGTACAAAGTCAATTTCGTTTATTTGCCGCTACCGACATTGCTACGAAAGCTAAACAAATTGGACGTGCCAACGGTGTGTGTGACTTTGTACTACGTGCGAAAAAACGTTCGGTGATCCGTCTGATGTGCACCGCCATCGTGAGAATAAATTTTCCTTTGTTACAGATACGAATCGTGCGATCGCGCGTCGTACATCTAGTGTTAGGAACATTATCGCATTCGGCCACTTGTCTCTGAAACAAGGATATGCATTGACACTTGAACGTGTTCAAAGCTGTTGATTATTTTAGCACTAACCCATACAAATACCGGCGCCATATTACGCATTGATGGAGTAATTGTTGCTTACAAGGGTGAGTCCAGTGTTAGGAACGTTAGCGTATTCAGCCACTTATCTCGGAAACAAGGATATGCATTGACACCTGACGTGTTCAAAGTTGGGATTCAGTTAGAGCTAATCCATAGCGGTAGCTGCGACTCACTACGCATTGATGGAAGACTTAGCGCTTACAGCAGTGCGTCCATGAGAAAGTACAAATTGGGACCTAAGGCGTTCACTTCGATGATGCAATGGTCGTATCATGTTCGAATGAACCATCCGGATGCGGTACAAAGTCAATTCCGTTTATTTGCCGCTACCGACATTGCTATGGGAGGCCAAGCAATTGGACGTGCCAGCTGTGTGTTGACTTGTACTACGTGCAAAAAAACGTTCGGTGATCCGTCTGATGTGCACCGTCATCGTGAGAATGATTTCCCTCTGTTACTGTTACGAGTCGTGCGATTGCCCGTCGTACATCCAGTGCTAGGAACGTTAGCGTATTCGGCCACTTGTCTCGGAAACAAGGGATATGCATTGACACTTGACGTGTTCAAAGCTGGGATTATGTGAGAGCTAAACCCATAGCGATACCCGGCGACTCACTACGCATTGATGGGA
>NW_003303754.1:157073-159653 GCF_000142945.1 Phytophthora infestans T30-4
GAGCTAACCCACAGCGGTAGCTGCGACTCACTACGCATTGATGGAAGACTTAGCGCTTACAGCAGTGCGTCCATGAGATAGTACAAATTGTGACCTATGGCGTTCACGTCGATGATGCAATGGTCGTATCATGTTCGAATGAACCATCCGGACGCGGTACAAAGTCAATTCCGTTTATTTGCCTCTACCGACATTGCTATGGGAGCCCAAGCAATTGGACGTGCCAGCTGTGTGTTGACTTGGACTACGTGCGAAAAAACGTTCGGTGATCCGTCTGATGTGCACCGTCATCGTGAGAATGATTTCCCTCTGTTACTGTTACGAGTCGTGCGATTGCCCGTCGTACATCCAGTGCTAGGAACGTTAGCGTATTCAGCCACTTATCTCGGAAACACGGATATGCATTGACACTTGACGTGTTGAAAGCTGGAATTCAGTGAGAGCTAACCCACAGCGGTAGCTGCGACTCACTACGCATTGATGGAAGACTTAGCGCTTACAGCAGTGCGTCCATGAGATAGTACAAATTGTGACCTATGGCGTTCACTTCGATGATGCAATCGTCGTATCATGTTCGAATGAACCATCCGGACGCGGTACAAAGTCAATTCCGTTTATTTGCCTCTACCGACATTGCTATGGGAGGCCAAGCAATTGGACGTGCCAGCTGTGTGTTGACTTGGACTACGTGCGAAAAAACGTTCGGTGATCCGTCTGATGTGCACCGTCATCGTGAGAATGATTTCCCTCTGTTAATGTTACGAGTCGTGCGATTGCCCGTCGTACATCCAGTGCTAGGAACGTTAGCGTATTCAGCCACTTATCTCGGAAACACGGATATGCATTGACACTTGACGTGTTGAAAGCTGGGATTCAGTGAGAGCTAACCCACAGCGGTAGCTGCGACTCACTACGCATTGATGGAAGACTTAGCGCTTACAGCAGTGCGTCCATGAGATAGTACAAATTGTGACCTAAGGCGTTCACTTCGATGATGCAATGGTCGTATCATGTTCGAATGAACCATCCGGACGCGGTACAAAGTCAATTCCGTTTATTTGCCTCTACCGACATTGCTATGGGAGGCCAAGCAATTGGACGTGCCAGCTGTGTGTTGACTTGGACTACGTGCGAAAAAACGTTCGGTGATCCGTCTGATGTGCACCGTCATCGTGAGAATGATTTCCCTCTGTTACTGTTACGAGTCGTGCGATTGCCCGTCGTACATCCAGTGCTAGGAACGTTAGCGTATTCAGCCACTTATCTCGGAAACACGGATATGCATTGACACTTGACGTGTTGAAAGCTGGGATTCAGTGAGAGCTAACCCACAGCGGTAGCTGCGACTCACTACGCATTGATGGAAGACTTAGCGCTTACAGCAGTGCGTCCATGAGATAGTACAAATTGTGACCTAAGGCGTTCACTTCGATGATGCAATGGTCGTATCATGTTCGAATGAACCATCCGGACGCGGTACAAAGTCAATTCCGTTTATTTGCCTCTACCGACATTGCTATGGGAGGCCAAGCAATTGGACGTGCCAGCTGTGTGTTGACTTGGACTACGTGCGAAAAAACGTTCGGTGATCCGTCTGATGTGCACCGTCATCGTGAGAATGATTTCCCTCTGTTACTGTTACGAGTCGTGCGATTGCCCGTCGTACATCCAGTGCTAGGAACGTTAGCGTATTCAGCCACTTATCTCGGAAACACGGATATGCATTGACACTTGACGTGTTGAAAGCTGGGATTCAGTGAGAGCTAACCCACAGCGGTAGCTGCGACTCACTACGCATTGATGGAAGACTTAGCGCTTACAGCAGTGCGTCCATGAGATAGTACAAATTGTGACCTATGGCGTTCACGTCGATGATGCAATGGTCGTATCATGTTCGAATGAACCATCCGGACGCGGTACAAAGTCAATTCCGTTTATTTGCCTCTACCGACATTGCTATGGGAGGCCAAGCAATTGGACGTGCCAACGGTGTGTTGACTTGTACTACGTGCGAAAAAACGTTCGGTGATCCGTCTGATGTGCACCGTCATCGTGAGAATGATTTCCCTCTGTTACTGTTACGAGTCGTGCGATTGCCCGTCGTACATCCAGTGCTAGGAACGTTAGCGTATTCAGCCACTTATCTCGGAAACACGGATATGCATTGACACTTGACGTGTTGAAAGCTGGGATTCAGTGAGAGCTAACCCACAGCGGTAGCTGCGACTCACTACGCATTGATGGAAGACTTAGCGCTTACAGCAGTGCGTCCATGAGATAGTACAAATTGTGACCTAAGGCGTTCACTTCGATGATGCAATGGTCGTATCATGTTCGAATGAACCATCCGGACGCGGTACAAAGTCAATTCCGTTTATTTGCCTCTACCGACATTGCTACACTTGGGAACCTAACCAAGCGCTCGTGCGAGCTCAGTGTACAGCAAGTCTACAGACGGCTCAAGGAACTCGTGCGTATGTTCGCTGAATTACCAGTGAACGCTGAAAGTCTCCCCGAGGTACAGCAGTGCCGCTTCCTGAAGCGTGCCATGCCTCACGCGTGGCAAGACAAACTTGCCGC
>NW_003303754.1:159759-168399 GCF_000142945.1 Phytophthora infestans T30-4
TCATGTTCGAATGAACCATCCGGACGCGGTACATAGTCACTCCGTTTATTGCCTCTACCGACATTGCTATGGGAGACCAAGCAATTGGACGTGCCAGCTGTGTGTTGACTTGGACTACGTGCGAAAAAACGTTCGGTGATCCGTCTGATGTGCACCGTCATCGTGAGAATGATTTCCCTCTGTTACTGTTACGAGTCGTGCGATTGCCCGTCGTACATCCAGTGCTAGGAACGTTAGCGTATTCAGCCACTTATCTCGGAAACACGGATATGCATTGACACTTGACGTGTTGAAAGCTGGGATTCAGTGAGAGCTAACCCACAGCGGTAGCTGCGACTCACTACGCATTGATGGAAGACTTAGCGCTTACAGCAGTGCGTCCATGAGATAGTACAAATTGTGACCTAAGGCGTTCACTTCGATGATGCAATGGTCGTATCATGTTCGAATGAACCATCCGGACGCGGTACAAAGTCAATTCCGTTTATTTGCCTCTACCGACATTGCTATGGGAGGCCAAGCAATTGGACGTGCCAGCTGTGTGTTGACGTGGACTACGTGCGAAAAAACGTTCGGTGATCCGTCTGATGTGCACCGTCATCGTGAGAATGATTTCCCTCTGTTACTGTTACGAGTCGTGCGATTGCCCGTCGTACATCCAGTGCTAGGAACGTTAGCGTATTCAGCCACTTATCTCGGAAACACGGATATGCATTGACACTTGACGTGTTGAAAGCTGGGATTCAGTGAGAGCTAACCCACAGCGGTAGCTGCGACTCACTACGCAGTGATGGAAGACTTAGCGCTTACAGCAGTGCGTCCATGAGATAGTACAAATTGTGACCTAAGGCGTTCACTTCGATGATGCAATGGTCGTATCATGTTCGAATGAACCATCCGGACGCGGTACAAAGTCAATTCCGTTTATTTGCCTCTACCGACATTGCTATGGGAGGCCAAGCAATTGGACGTGCCAGCTGTGTGTTGACTTGTACTACGTGCGAAAAAACGTTCGGTGATCCGTCTGATGTGCACCGTCATCGTGAGAATGATTTCCCTCTGTTACTGTTACGAGTCGTGCGATTGCCCGTCGTACATCCAGTGCTAGGAACGTTAGCGTATTCAGCCACTTATCTCGGAAACACGGATATGCATTGACACTTGACGTGTTGAAAGCTGGGATTCAGTGAGAGCTAACCCACAGCGGTAGCTGCGACTCACTACGCATTGATGGAAGACTTAGCGCTTACAGCAGTGCGTCCATGAGATAGTACAAATTGTGACCTAAGGCGTTCACTTCGATGATGCAATGGTCGTATCATGTTCGAATGAACCATCCGGACGCGGTACAAAGTCAATTCCGTTTATTTGCCTCTACCGACATTGCTATGGGAGGCCAAGCAATTGGACGTGCCAGCTGTGTGTTGACTTGTACTACGTGCGAAAAAACGTTCGGTGATCCGTCTGATGTGCACCGTCATCGTGAGAATGATTTCCCTCTGTTACTGTTACGAGTCGTGCGATTGCCCGTCGTACATCCAGTGCTAGGAACGTTAGCGTATTCAACCACTTATCTCGGAAACACGGATATGCATTGACACTTGACGTGTTGAAAGCTGGGATTCAGTGAGAGCTAACCCACAGCGGTAGCTGCGACTCACTACGCATTGATGGAAGACTTAGCGCTTACAGCAGTGCGTCCATGAGATAGTACAAATTGTGACCTAAGGCGTTCACTTCGATGATGCAATGGTCGTATCATGTTCGAATGAACCATCCGGACGCGGTACAAAGTCAATTCCGTTTATTTGCCTCTACCGACATTGCTATGGGAGGCCAAGCAATTGGACGTGCCAGCTGTGTGTTGACTTGGACTACGTGCGAAAAAACGTTCGGTGATCCGTCTGATGTGCACCGTCATCGTGAGAATGATTTCCCTCTGTTACTGTTACGAGTCGTGCGATTGCCCGTCGTACATCCAGTGCTAGGAACGTTAGCGTATTCAGCCACTTATCTCGGAAACACGGATATGCATTGACACTTGACGTGTTGAAAGCTGGGATTCAGTGAGAGCTAACCCACAGCGGTAGCTGCGACTCACTACGCATTGATGGAAGACTTAGCGCTTACAGCAGTGCGTCCATGAGATAGTACAAATTGTGACCTAAGGCGTTCACGTCGATGATGCAATGGTCGTATCATGTTCGAATGAACCATCCGGACGCGGTACAAAGTCAATTCCGTTTATTTGCTTCTACCGACATTGCTATGGGAGGCCAAGCAATTGGACGTGCCAGCTGTGTGTTGACTTGGACTACGTGCGAAAAAACGTTCGGTGATCCGTCTGATGTGCACCGTCATCGTGAGAATGATTTCCCTCTGTTACTGTTACGAGTCGTGCGATTGCCCGTCGTACATCCAGTGCTAGGAACGTTAGCGTATTCAGCCACTTATCTCGGAAACACGGATATGCCGTGACACTTGACGTGTTGAAAGCTGGGATTCAGTGAGAGCTAACCCACAGCGGTAGCTGCGACTCACTACGCATTGATGGAAGACTTAGCGCTTACAGCAGTGCGTCCATGAGATAGTACAAATTGTGACCTAAGGCGTTCACTTCGATGATGCAATGGTCGTATCATGTTCGAATGAACCATCCGGACGCGGTACAAAGTCAATTCCGTTTATTTGCCTCTACCGACATTGCTATGGGAGGCCAAGCAATTGGACGTGCCAGCTGTGTGTTGACTTGAACTACGTGCGAAAAAACGTTCGGTGATCCGTCTGATGTGCACCGTCATCGTGAGAATGATTTCCCTCTGTTACTGTTACGAGTCGTGCGATTGCCCGTCGTACATCCAGTGCTAGGAACGTTAGCGTATTCAGCCACTTATCTCGGAAACACGGATATGCATTGACACTTGACGTGTTGAAAGCTGGGATTCAGTGAGAGCTAACCCACAGCGGTAGCTGCGACTCACTACGCATTGATGGAAGACTTAGCGCTTACAGCAGTGCGTCCATGAGATAGTACAAATTGTGACCTATGGCGTTCACGTCGATGATGCAATGGTCGTATCATGTTCGAATGAACCATCCGGACGCGGTACAAAGTCAATTCCGTTTATTTGCCTCTACCGACATTGCTATGGGAGGCCAAGCAATTGGACGTGCCAGCTGTGTGTTGACTTGGACTACGTGCGAAAAAACGTTCGGTGATCCGTCTGATGTGCACCGTCATCGTGAGAATGATTTCCCTCTGTTACTGTTACGAGTCGTGCGATTGCCCGTCGTACATCCAGTGCTAGGAACGTTAGCGTATTCAGCCACTTATCTCGGAAACACGGATATGCATTGACACTTGACGTGTTGAAAGCTGGGATTCAGTGAGAGCTAACCCACAGCGGTAGCTGCGACTCACTACGCATTGATGGAAGACTTAGTGCTTACAGCAGTGCGTCCATGAGATAGTACAAATTGTGACCTAAGGCGTTCACTTCGATGATGCAATGGTCGTATCATGTTCGAATGAACCATCCGGACGCGGTACAAAGTCAATTCCGTTTATTTGCCTCTACCGACATTGCTATGGGAGGCCAAGCAATTGGACGTGCCAGCTGTGTGTTGACTTGGACTACGTGCGAAAAAACGTTCGGTGATCCGTCTGATGTGCACCGTCATCGTGAGAATGATTTCCCTCTGTTACTGTTACGAGTCGTGCGATTGCCCGTCGTACATCCAGTGCTAGGAACGTTAGCGTACTCAGCCACCATCTCGGAAACACGGATATGCATTGACACTTGACGTGTTGAAAGCTGGGAATTCAGTGAGAGCTAACCCACAGCGGTAGCTGCGACTCACTACGCATTGATGGAAGACTTAGCGCTTACAGCAGTGCGTCCATGAGATAGTACAAATTGTGACCTAAGGCGTTCACTTCGATGATGCAATGGTCGTATCATGTTCGAATGAACCATCCGGACGCGGTACAAAGTCAATTCCGTTTATTTGCCTCTACCGACATTGCTATGGGAGGCCAAGCAATTGGACGTGCCAGCTGTGTGTTGACTTGGACTACGTGCGAAAAAACGTTCGGTGATCCGTCTGATGTGCACCGTCATCGTGAGAATGATTTCCCTCTGTTACTGTTACGAGTCGTGCGATTGCCCGTCGTACATCCAGTGCTAGGAACGTTAGCGTATTCAGCCACTTATCTCGGAAACACGGATATGCATTGACACTTGACGTGTTGAAAGCTGGAATTCAGTGAGAGCTAACCCACAGCGGTAGCTGCGACTCACTACGCATTGATGGAAGACTTAGCGCTTACAGCAGTGCGTCCATGAGATAGTACAAATTGTGACCATGGGCGTTCACTTCGATGATGCAATGGTCGTATCATGTTCGAATGAGCCATCCGGACGCGGTACAAAGTCAATTCCGTTTATTTGCCTCTACCGACATTGCTATGGGAGGCCAAGCAATTGGACGTGCCAGCTGTGTGTTGACTTGGACTACGTGCGAAAAAACGTTCGGTGATCCGTCTGATGTGCACCGTCATCGTGAGAATGATTTCCCTCTGTTACTGTTACGAGTCGTGCGATTGCCCGTCGTACATCCAGTGCTAGGAACGTTAGCGTATTCAGCCACTTATCTCGGAAACACGGATATGCATTGACACTTGACGTGTTGAAAGCTGGGATTCAGTGAGAGCTAACCCACAGCGGTAGCTGCGACTCACTACGCAGTGATGGAAGACTTAGCGCTTACAGCAGTGCGTCCATGAGATAGTACAAATTGTGACCTAAGGCGTTCACTTCGATGATGCAATGGTCGTATCATGTTCGAATGAACCATCCGGACGCGGTACAAAGTCAATTCCGTTTATTTGCCTCTACCGACATTGCTATGGGAGGCCAAGCAATTGGACGTGCCAGCTGTGTGTTGACTTGGACTACGTGCGAAAAAACGTTCGGTGATCCGTCTGATGTGCACCGTCATCGTGAGAATGATTTCCCTCTGTTACTGTTACGAGTCGTGCGATTGCCCGTCGTACATCCAGTGCTAGGAACGTTAGCGTATTCAGTCACTTATCTCGGAAACAAGGATATGCATTGACACTTGACGTGTTGAAAGCTGGGATTCAGTGAGAGCTAACCCACAGCGGTAGCTGCGACTCACTACGCATTGATGGAAGACTTAGCGCTTACAGCAGTGCGTCCATGAGATAGTACAAATTGTGACCTAAGGCGTTCACTTCGATGATGCAATGGTCGTATCATGTTCGAATGAACCATCCGGACGCGGTACAAAGTCAATTCCGTTTATTTGCCTCTACCGACATTGCTATGGGAGGCCAAGCAATTGGACGTGCCAGCTGTGTGTTGACTTGGACTACGTGCGAAAAAACGTTCGGTGATCCGTCTGATGTGCACCGTCATCGTGAGAATGATTTCCCTCTGTTACTGTTACGAGTCGTGCGATTGCCCGTCGTACATCCAGTGCTAGGAACGTTAGCGTATTCAGCCACTTATCTCGGAAACAAGGATATGCATTGACACTTGACGTGTTCAAAACTGGGATTCAGTGAGAGCTAACCCACAGCGGTAGCTGCGACTCACTACGCATTGATGGAAGACTTAGCGCTTACAGCAGTGCGTCCATGAGATAGTACAAATTGTGACCTAAGGCGTTCACTTCGATGATGCAATGGTCGTATCATGTTCGAATGAACCATCCGGACGCGGTACAAAGTCAATTCCGTTTATTTGCCTCTACCGACATTGCTATGGGAGGCCAAGCAATTGGACGTGCCAGCTGTGTGTTGACTTGTACTACGTGCGAAAAAACGTTCGGTGATCCGTCTGATGTGCACCGTCATCGTGAGAATGATTTCCCTCTGTTACTGTTACGAGTCGTGCGATTGCCCGTCGTACATCCAGTGCTAGGAACGTTAGCGTATTCAGCCACTTATCTCGGAAACACGGATATGCATTGACACTTGACGTGTTGAAAGCTGGGATTCAGTGAGAGCTAACCCACAGCGGTAGCTGCGACTCACTACGCATTGATGGAAGACTTAGCGCTTACAGCAGTGCGTCCATGAGATAGTACAAATTGTGACCTAAGGCGTTCACTTCGATGATGCAATGGTCGTATCATGTTCGAATGAACCATCCGGACGCGGTACAAAGTCAATTCCGTTTATTTGCCTCTACCGACATTGCTATGGGAGGCCAAGCAATTGGACGTGCCAGCTGTGTGTTGACTTGGACTACGTGCGAAAAAACGTTCGGTGATCCGTCTGATGTGCACCGTCATCGTGAGAATGATTTCCCTCTGTTACTGTTACGAGTCGTGCGATTGCCCGTCGTACATCCAGTGCTAGGAACGTTAGCGTATTCAGCCACTTATCTCGGAAACACGGATATGCATTGACACTTGACGTGTTGAAAGCTGGGATTCAGTGAGAGCTAACCCACAGCGGTAGCTGCGACTCACTACGCATTGATGGAAGACTTAGCGCTTACAGCAGTGCGTCCATGGGATAGTACAAATTGTGACCTAAGGCGTTCACTTCGATGATGCAATGGTCGTATCATGTTCGAATGAACCATCCGGACGCGGTACAAAGTCAATTCCGTTTATTTGCCTCTACCGACATTGCTATGGGAGGCCAAGCAATTGGACGTGCCAGCTGTGTGTTGACTTGGACTACGTGCGAAAAAACGTTCGGTGATCCGTCTGATGTGCACCGTCATCGTGAGAATGATTTCCCTCTGTTACTGTTACGAGTCGTGCGATTGCCCGTCGTACATCCAGTGCTAGGAACGTTAGCGTATTCAGCCACTTATCTCGGAAACACGGATATGCATTGACACTTGACGTGTTGAAAGCTGGAATTCAGTGAGAGCTAACCCACAGCGGTAGCTGCGACTCACTACGCATTGATGGAAGACTTAGCGCTTACAGCAGTGCGTCCATGGGATAGTACAAATTGTGACCTAAGGCGTTCACTTCGATGATGCAATGGTCGTATCATGTTCGAATGAACCATCCGGACGCGGTACAAAGTCAATTCCGTTTATTTGCCTCTACCGACATTGCTATGGGAGGCCAAGCAATTGGACGTGCCAGCTGTGTGTTGACTTGGACTACGTGCGAAAAAACGTTCGGTGATCCGTCTGATGTGCACCGTCATCGTGAGAATGATTTCCCTCTGTTACTGTTACGAGTCGTGCGATTGCCCGTCGTACATCCAGTGCTAGGAACGTTAGCGTATTCAGCCACTTATCTCGGAAACACGGATATGCATTGACACTTGACGTGTTGAAAGCTGGAATTCAGTGAGAGCTAACCCACAGCGGTAGCTGCGACTCACTACGCATTGATGGAAGACTTAGCGCTTACAGCAGTGCGTCCATGAGATAGTACAAATTGTGACCTAAGGCGTTCACTTCGATGATGCAATGGTCGTATCATGTTCGAATGAACCATCCGGACGCGGTACAAAGTCAATTCCGTTTATTTGCCTCTACCGACATTGCTATGGGAGGCCAAGCAATTGGACGTGCCAACGGTGTGTTGACTTGTACTACGTGCGAAAAAACGTTCGGTGATCCGTCTGATGTGCACCGTCATCGTGAGAATGATTTCCCTCTGTGACTGTTACGAGTCGTGCGATTGCCCGTCGTACATCCAGTGCTAGGAACGTTAGCGTATTCAGCCACTTATCTCGGAAACACGGATATGCATTGACACTTGACGTGTTGAAAGCTGGGATTCAGTGAGAGCTAACCCACAGCGGTAGCTGCGACTCACTACGCATTGATGGAAGACTTAGCGCTTACAGCAGTGCGTCCATGAGATAGTACAAATTGTGACCTAAGGCGTTCACTTCGATGATGCAATGGTCGTATCATGTTCGAATGAACCATCCGGACGCGGTACAAAGTCAATTCCGTTTATTTGCCGCTACCGACATTGCTATGGGAGGCCAAGCAATTGGACGTGCCAGCTGTGTGTTGACTTGGACTACGTGCGAAAAAACGTTCGGTGATCCGTCTGAT
The DNA here is from genome assembly GCF_000142945.1 of Phytophthora infestans T30-4. Lineage (NCBI taxonomy): Eukaryota > Oomycota > Peronosporomycetes > Peronosporales > Peronosporaceae > Phytophthora > Phytophthora infestans. The sequence goes on from NW_003303754.1 coordinate 167,829, forward strand.
GTGCACCGTCATCGTGAGAATGATTTCCCTCTGTTACTGTTACGAGTCGTGCGATTGCCCGTCGTACATCCAGTGCTAGGAACGTGAGCGTATTCAGCCACTCGTCTCGGAAACAAGGATATGCATTGACACTTGACGTGTTCAAATCTGGGATTATTTTAGCACTAACCCATACAAATACCGGCTCCATATTACGCATTGATGGAGTAGTTGTTGCTTACAAGGGTGAGTCCAGTGTTAGGAACGTTAGCGTATTCAGCCACTTATCTCGGAAACAAGGATATGCATTGACACTTGACGTGTTCAAATCTGGGATTATTTTAGCACTAACCCATACAAATACCGGCGCCATATTACGCATTGATGGAGTAATTGTTGCTTACAAGGGTGAGTCCAGTGTTAGGAACGTTAGCGTATTCAGCCACTTATCTCGGAAACAAGGATATGCATTGACACTTGACGTGTTCAAAACTGGGATTCAGTTAGAGCTAATCCATAGCGGTAGCTGCGACTCACTACGCATTGATGGAAGACTTAGCGCTTACAGCAGTGCGTCCATGAGATAGTACAA
>NW_003303754.1:169230-170821 GCF_000142945.1 Phytophthora infestans T30-4
CGTTAGCGTATTCAGCCACTTATCTCGGAACACGGATATGCATTGACACTTGACGTGTTGAAAGCTGGGATTCAGTGAGAGCTAACCCACAGCGGTAGCTGCGACTCACTACGCATTGATGGAAGACTTAGCGCTTACAGCAGTGCGTCCATGAGATAGTACAAATTGTGACCTAAGGCGTTCACTTCGATGATGCAATGGTCGTATCATGTTCGAATGAACCATCCGGACGCGGTACAAAGTCAATTCCGTTTATTTGCCTCTACCGACATTGCTATGGGAGGCCAAGCAATTGGACGTGCCAGCTGTGTGTTGACTTGGACTACGTGCGAAAAAACGTTCGGTGATCCGTCTGATGTGCACCGTCATCGTGAGAATGATTTCCCTCTGTTACTGTTACGAGTCGTGCGATTGCCCGTCGTACATCCAGTGCTAGGAACGTTAGCGTATTCAGCCACTTATCTCGGAAACACGGATATGCATTGACACTTGACGTGTTGAAAGCTGGGATTCAGTGAGAGCTAACCCACAGCGGTAGCTGCGACTCACTACGCATTGATGGAAGACTTAGCGCTTACAGCAGTGCGTCCATGAGATAGTACAAATTGTGACCTAAGGCGTTCACTTCGATGATGCAATGGTCGTATCATGTTCGAATGAACCATCCGGACGCGGTACAAAGTCAATTCCGTTTATTTGCCTCTACCGACATTGCTATGGGAGGCCAAGCAATTGGACGTGCCAACGGTGTGTTGACTTGTACTACGTGCGAAAAAACGTTCGGTGATCCGTCTGATGTGCACCGTCATCGTGAGAATGATTTCCCTCTGTTACTGTTACGAGTCGTGCGATTGCCCGTCGTACATCCAGTGCTAGGAACGTTAGCGTATTCAGCCACTTATCTCGGAAACACGGATATGCATTGACACTTGACGTGTTGAAAGCTGGGATTCAGTGAGAGCTAACCCACAGCGGTAGCTGCGACTCACTACGCATTGATGGAAGACTTAGCGCTTACAGCAGTGCGTCCATGAGATAGTACAAATTGTGACCTATGGCGTTCACGTCGATGATGCAATGGTCGTATCATGTTCGAATGAACCATCCGGACGCGGTACAAAGTCAATTCCGTTTATTTGCCTCTACCGACATTGCTACGAAAGCTAAACAAATTGGACGTGCCAGCTGTGTGTTGACTTGGACTACGTGCGAAAAAACGTTCGGTGATCCGTCTGATGTGCACCGTCATCGTGAGAATGATTTCCCTCTGTTACTGTTACGAGTCGTGCGATTGCCCGTCGTACATCCAGTGCTAGGAACGTTAGCGTATTCAGCCACTTATCTCGGAAACACGGATATGCATTGACACTTGACGTGTTGAAAGCTAGGATTCAGTGAGAGCTAACCCATACAAATACCGGCGCCATATTACGCATTGATGGAGTAATTGTTGCTTACAAGGGTGAGTCCAGTGTTAGGAACGTTAGCGTATTCAGCCCCTTATCTCGGAAACACGGATATGCATTGACACTTGACGTGTTTGAAAGCTGGGATTCAGTGAGAGCTATCCCACGGCGGTAGCTGCGACTCA
>NW_003303754.1:172540-176684 GCF_000142945.1 Phytophthora infestans T30-4
CACTGATTTCCCTCTGTTACTGTTACGAGTCGTGCGATTGCCCGTCGTACATCCTGTGCTAGGAACGTTAGCGTATTCAGCCACTTATCTCGGAAACACGGATATGCATTGACACTTGACGTGTTGAAAGCTGGGATTCAGTGAGAGCTAACCCACAGCGGTAGCTGCGACTCACTACGCATTGATGGAAGACTTAGCGCTTACAGCAGTGCGTCCATGAGATAGTACAAATTGTGACCTAAGGCGTTCACTTCGATGATGCAATGGTCGTATCATGTTCGAATGAACCATCCGGACGCGGTACAAAGTCAATTCCGTTTATTTGCCTCTACCGACATTGCTATGGGAGGCCAAGCAATTGGACGTGCCAGCTGTGTGTTGACTTGGACTACGTGCGAAAAAACGTTCGGTGATCCGTCTGATGTGCACCGTCATCGTGAGAATGATTTCCCTCTGTTACTGTTACGAGTCGTGCGATTGCCCGTCGTACATCCAGTGCTAGGAACGTTAGCGTATTCAGCCACTTATCTCGGAAACACGGATATGCATTGACACTTGACGTGTTGAAAGCTGGGATTCAGTGAGAGCTAACCCACAGCGGTAGCTGCGACTCACTACGCATTGATGGAAGACTTAGCGCTTACAGCAGTGCGTCCATGAGATAGTACAAATTGTGACCTAAGGCGTTCACTTCGATGATGCAATGGTCGTATCATGTTCGAATGAACCATCCGGACGCGGTACAAAGTCAATTCCGTTTATTTGCCTCTACCGACATTGCTATGGGAGGCCAAGCAATTGGACGTGCCAGCTGTGTGTTGACTTGGACTACGTGCGAAAAAACGTTCGGTGATCCGTCTGATGTGCACCGTCATCGTGAGAATGATTTCCCTCTGTTACTGTTACGAGTCGTGCGATTGCCCGTCGTACATCCAGTGCTAGGAACGTTAGCGTATTCAGCCACTTATCTCGGAAACACGGATATGCATTGACACTTGACGTGTTGAAAGCTGGGATTCAGTGAGAGCTAACCCACAGCGGTAGCTGCGACTCACTACGCATTGATGGAGTAATTGTTGCTTACAAGGGTGAGCTCGTGAGAAAGTGCAAATTGTGACCTAAGGCGTTCACTTCGCTGAGAAACGATCGTATCAGGTTCGAATGAACCATCCGGACGCGGTACAAAGTCAATTACGTTTATTTGCCGCTACCGACATTGCTACGAAAGCTAAACAAATTGGACGTGCCAGCGGTGTGTTGACTTGTACTACGTGCGAAAAAACGTTCGGTGATCCGTCTGATGTGCACCGTCATCGAGAGAATAATTTGCCTTTGTTACGGATACGAGTCGTGCGATCGCCCGTCGTACATCCAGTGTTAGGAACGTTAGCGTATTCAGCCACTTGTCTCGGAAACAAGGATATGCATTGACACTTGACGTGTTGAAAGCTGGGATTCAGTGAGAGCTAATCCATAGCGGTAGCTGCGACTCACTACGCATTGATGGAAGACTTAGCGCTTACAGCAGTGCGTCCATGAGAAAGTACAAATTGTGACCTAAGGCGTTCACTTCGATGATGCAATGGTCGTATCATGTTCGAATGAACCATCCGGATGCGGTACAAAGTCAATTTCGTTTATTTGCCGCTACCGACATTGCTATCGGAGGCCAAGCAATTGGACGTGCCAGCTGTGTGTTGACTTGGACTACGTGCGAAAAAAAGTTCGGTGATCCGTTTGATGTGCACCATCATCGTGAGAATAATTTTCCTCTGTAACGGATACGAGTCGTGCGATTGCCCGTCGTACATCCAGTGTTAGGAACGTTAGCGTATTCAGCCACTTATCTCGGAAACACGGATATGCATTGACACTTGACGTGTTGAAAGCTGGGATTCAGTGAGAGCTAATCCATAGCGGTAGCTGCGACTCACTACGCATTGATGGAAGACTTAGCGCTTACAGCAGTGCGTCCATGAGAAAGTACAAATTGTGACCTAAGGCGTTCACTTCGATGATGCAATGGTCGTATCATGTTCGAATGAACCATCCGGACGCAGTACAAAGTCAATTTCGTTTATTTGCCGCTACCGACATTGCTACGAAAGCTAAACAAATTGGACGTGCCAACGGTGTGCTGACTTGTACTACGTGCGAAAAAAAGTTCGGTGATCCGTCTGATGTGCACCGTCATCGAGAGAATAATTTGCCTTTGTTACGGATACGAGTCGTGCGATCGCCCGTCGTACATCCAGTGTTAGGAACGTTAGCGTATTCAGCCACTTATCTCGGAAACAAGGATATGCATTGACACTTGACGTGTTGAAAGCTGGGATTCAGTGAGAGCTAAACCACAGCGGTAGCTGCGACTCACTACGCAGTGATGGAGACTTAGCGCTTACAGCAGTGCGTCCATGAGATAGTACAAATTTGTGACCTAAGGCGTTCACTTCGATGATGCAATGGTCGTATCATGTTCGAATGAACCCATCCGGACGCGGTACAAAGTCAATTCCGTTTATTTGCCTCTACCGACATTGCTATGGGAGGCCAAGCAATTGGACGTGCCAACGGTGTGTTGACTTGTACTACGTGCGAAAAAACGTTCGGTGATCCGTCTGATGTGCACCGTCATCGTGAGAATGATTTCCCTCTGTGACTGTTACGAGTCGTGCGATTGCCCGTCGTACATCCAGTGCTAGGAACGTTAGCGTATTCAGCCACTTATCTCGGAAACACGGATATGCATTGACACTTGACGTGTTGAAAGCTGGGATTCAGTGAGAGCTAACCCACAGCGGTAGCTGCGACTCACTACGCATTGATGGAAGACTTAGCGCTTACAGCAGTGCGTCCATGAGATAGTACAAATTGTGACCTAAGGCGTTCACTTCGATGATGCAATGGTCGTATCATGTTCGAATGAACCATCCGGACGCGGTACAAAGTCAATTCCGTTTATTTGCCTCTACCGACATTGCTATGGGAGGCCAAGCAATTGGACGTGCCAGCTGTGTGTTGACTTGGACTACGTGCGAAAAAACGTTCGGTGATCCGTCTGATGTGCACCGTCATCGTGAGAATGATTTCCCTCTGTTACTGTTACGAGTCGTGCGATTGCCCGTCGTACATCCAGTGCTAGGAACGTTAGCGTATTCAGCCACTTATCTCGGAAACACGAATATGCATTGACACTTGACGTGTTGAAAGCTGGGATTCAGTGAGAGCTAACCCACAGTGGTAGCTGCGACTCACTACGCATTGATGGAAGACTTAGCGCTTACAGCAGTGCGTCCATGAGATAGTACAAATTGTGACCTAAGGCGTTCACTTCGATGATGCAATGGTCGTATCATGTTCGAATGAACCATCCGGACGCGGTACAAAGTCAATTCCGTTTATTTGCCTCTACCGACATTGCTATGGGAGGCCAAGCAATTGGACGTGCCAGCTGTGTGTTGACTTGGACTACGTGCGAAAAAACGTTCGGTGATCCGTCTGATGTGCACCGTCATCGTGAGAATGATTTCCCTCTGTTACTGTTACGAGTCGTGCGATTGCCCGTCGTACATCCAGTGCTAGGAACGTTAGCGTATTCAGCCACTTATCTCGGAAACACGGATATGCATTGACACTTGACGTGTTGAAAGCTGGGATTCAGTGAGAGCTAACCCACAGCGGTAGCTGCGACTCACTACGCATTGATGGAAGACTTAGCGCTTACAGCAGTGCGTCCATGAGATAGTACAAATTGTGACCTAAGGCGTTCACTTCGATGATGCAATGGTCGTATCATGTTCGAATGAACCATCCGGACGCGGTACAAAGTCAATTCCGTTTATTTGCCTCTACCGACATTGCTATGGGGAGGCCAAGCAATTGGACGTGCCAGCTGTGTGTTGACTTGGACTACGTGCGAAAAAACGTTCGGTGATCCGTCTGATGTGCACCGTCATCGTGAGAATGATTTCTCTCTGTTACTGTTACGAGTCGTGCGATTGCCCGTCGTACATCCAGTGCTAGGAACGTTAGCGTATTCAGCCACTTATCTCGGAAACATCGGATATGCATTGACACTTGACGTGTTGAAAGCTGGGATTCAGTGAGAGCTAACTCACAGCGGTAGCTGCGACTTCACTACGCA
>NW_003303754.1:178873-181561 GCF_000142945.1 Phytophthora infestans T30-4
TCCGGATTCAGTTAGAGCTAATCCATAGCGGTAGCTCGCTGTACTCACTACGCATTGATGGAAGACTTAGCGCTTACAGCAGTGCGTCCATGAGAAAGTACAAATTGTGACCTAAGGCGTTCACTTCGATGATGCAATGGTCGTATCATGTTCGAATGAACCATCCGGACGCGGTACAAAGTCAATTTCGTTTATTTGCCTCTACCGACATTGCTATGGGAGGCCAAACAATTGGACGTGTCAGCGGTGTGTTGACTTGTACTACGTGCGAAAAAACGTTCGGTGATCCGTCTGATGTGCACCGTCATCGTGAGAATAATTTTCCTTTGTAACGGATACGAGTCGTGCGATTGCCCGTCGTACATCCAGTGTTAGGAACGTTAGCGTATTCAGCCACTTATCTCGGAAACAAGGATATGCATTGACACTTGACGTGTTCAATGTTGGGATTATTTTAGCACTAATCCATACAAATACCGGCGCCATATTACACATTGATGGAGTAATTGTTGCTTACAAGGGTGAGCTCGTGAGAAAGTGCAAATTGTGACCTAAGGCGTTCACTTCGCTGGGAAACGATCGTATCAGGTTCGAATGAACCATCCGGACGCGGTACAAAGTCAATTTCGTTTATTTGCCGCTACCGACATTGCTACGAAAGCTAAACAAATTGGACGTGCCAGCGGTGTGTTGACTTGTACTACGTGCGAAAAAACGTTCGGTGATCCGTCTGATGTGCACCGTCATCGAGAGAATAATTTGCCTTTGTTACGGATACGAGTCGTGCGATCGCCCGTCGTACATCCAGTGTTAGGAACGTTAGCGTATTCAGCCACTTGTCTCGGAAACAAGGATATGCATTGACACTTGACGTGTTCAAAGCTGGGATTATTTTAGCACTAACCCATACAAATACCGGCGCCATATTACGCATTGATGGAGTAATTGTTGCTTACAAGGGTGAGTCCAGTGTTAGGAACGTTAGCGTATTCAGCCACTTATCTCGGAAACAAGGATATGCATTGACACTTGACGTGTTCAAAGCTGGGATTCAGTTAGAGCTAATCCCACAGCGGTAGCTGCGACTCATTACGCATTGATGGAAGTAATTAGCGCTTACAACAGTGCGTCCATGAGAAAGTGCAAATTGTGACCTAAGGCGTTCACTTCGCTGGGAAACGATCGTATCAGGTTCGAATGAACCATCCGGACGCGGTACAAAGTCAATTTCGTTTATTTGCCGCTACCGACATTGCTACGAAAGCTTAACAAATTGGACGTGCCAACGGTGTGTTGACTTGTACTACGTGCGAAAAAACGTTCGGTGATCCGTCTGATGTGCACCGTCATCGTGAGAATGATTTCCCTCTGTTACTGTTACGAGTCGTGCGATCGCCCGTCGTACATCCAGTGTTAGGAACGTTAGCGTATTCAGCCACTTATCTCGGAAACAAGGATATGCATTGACACTTGACGTGTTCAAAGCTGGGATTCAGTTAGAGCTAACCCATACAAATACCGGCGCCATATTACGCATTGATGGAGTAGTTGTTGCTTACAAGGGTGAGTCCAGTGTTAGGAACGTTAGCGTATTCAGCCACTTATCTCGGAAACAAGGATATGCATTGACACTTGACGTGTTCAAAGCTGGGATTCAGTTAGAGCTAACCCATACAAATACCGGCGCCATATTACGCATTGATGGAGTAGTTGTTGCTTACAAGGGTGAGTCCAGTGTTAGGAACGTTAGCGTATTCAGCCACTTATCTCGGAAACAAGGATATGCATTGACACTTGACGTGTTCAAAGCTGGGATTCAGTTAGAGCTAACCCACAGCGGTAGCTGCGACTCATTACGCATTGATGGAGTAATTAGCGCTTACAGCAGTGCGTCCATGAGAAAGTACAAATTGTGACCTAAGGCGTTCACTTCGCTGGGAAACGATCGTATCGGGTTCGAATGAACCATCCGGACGCAGTACAAAGTCAATTTCGTTTATTTGCCGCTACCGACATTGCTACGAAAGCTAAACAAATTGGACGTGCCAACGGTGTGCTGACTTGTACTACGTGCGAAAAAAAGTTCGGTGATCCGTCTGATGTGCACCGTCATCGTGAGAATGATTTTCCTTTGTAACGGATACGAGTCGTGCGATTGCCCGTCGTACATCCAGTGTTAGGAACGTTAGCGTATTCAGCCACTTATCTCGGAAACAAGGATATGCATTGACACTTGACGTGTTCAAAGCTGGGATTATTTTAGCACTAACCCATACAAATACCGGCGCCATATTACGCATTGATGGAGTAATTGTTGCTTACAAGGGTGAGTCCAGTGTTAGGAACGTTAGCGTATTCAGCCACTTATCTCGGAAACAAGGATATGCATTGACACTTGACGTGTTCAAAACTGGGATTCAGTTTAGAGCTAATCCATAGCGGTAGCTGCGACTCACTACGCATTGATGGAAGACATAGCGCTTACAGCAGTGCGTCCATAAGAAAGTACAAATTGTGACCTAAGGCGTTCACTTCGATGATGCAATGGTCGTATCATGTTCGAATGAACCATCCGGACGCAGTACAAAGTCAATATCGTTTATTGCCGCTACCGACATTGCTACGAAAGCTAAAACAATTTGGACGTTGCCAACGGTGTGTTGACTTGTACTACGTGCGAAAAAACGT
>NW_003303754.1:182623-186173 GCF_000142945.1 Phytophthora infestans T30-4
ATTACGCATTGATGGAGTAATTAACCCTTACAACAGTGCGTCCATGAGAAAGTGCAAATTGTGACCTAAGGCGTTCACTTCGCTGGGAAACGATCGTATTAGGTTCGAATGAACCATCCGGACGCGGTACAAAGTCAATTTCGTTTATTTGCCGCTACCGACATTGCTATCGGAGGCCAAGCAATTGGACGTGCCAACGGTGTGTTGACTTGTACTACGTGCGAAAAAACGTTCGGTGATCCGTCTGATGTGCACCGTCATCGAGAGAATAATTTGCCTTTGTTACGGATACGAGTCGTGCGATCGCCCGTCGTACATCCAGTGTTAGAAACGTTAGCGTATTCAGCCACTTGTCTCGGAAACAAGGATATGCATTGACACTTGACGTGTTCAAAGCTGGGATTATTTTAGCACTAACCCATACAAATACCGGCGCCATATTACGCATTGATGGAGTAATTGTTGCTTACAAGGGTGAGTCCGGTGTTAGGAACGCTAGCGTATTCAGCCACTTATCTCGGAAACAAGGATTTGCATTGACACTTGACGTGTTGAAAGCTGGGATTCAGTTAGAGCTAACCCACAGCGGTAGCTGCGACTCATTACGCATTGATGGAGTAATTAGCGCTTACAACAGTGCGTCCATGAGAAAGTGCAAATTGTGACCTAAGGCGTTCACTTTGCTGGGAAACGATCGTATTAGGTTCGAATGAACCATCCGGACGCGGTACAAAGTCAATTTCGTTTATTTGCCGCTACAGACATTGCTACGAAAGCTAAACAAATTGGACGTGCCAACGGTGTGTTGACTTGTACTACGTGCGAAAAAACGTTCGGTGATCCGTCTGATGTGCACCGTCATCGTGAGAATAATTTTCCTCTGTAACGGATACGAGTCGTGCGATTGCCCGTCGTACATCCAGTGTTAGGAACGTTAGCGTATTCAGCCACTTATCTCGGAAACACGGATATGCATTGACACTTGACGTGTTGAAAGCTGGGATTCAGTGAGAGCTGACCCACAGCGGTAGCTGCGACTCACTACGCATTGATGGAAGACTTAGCGCTTACAGCAGTGCGTCCATGAGAAAGTACAAATTGTGACCTAAGGCGTTCACTTCGATGATGCAATGGTCGTATCATGTTCGATGAACCATCGGGACGCGGTACAAAGTCAATTTCGTTTTTTTGCCGCTACCGACATTGCTATCGGAGGCCAAGTAATTGGACGTGCCAGCTGGTGTGTTGACTTGGACTACGTGCGAAAAAAAGTTCGGTGATCCGTCTGATGTGCACCGTCATCGTGAGAATAATTTGCCTTTGTTACGGATACGAGTCGTGCGATCGCCCGTCGTACATCCAGTGTTAGGAACGTTAGCGTATTCAGCCACTTATCTCGGAAACACGGATATGCATTGACACTTGACGTGTTGAAAGCTGGGATTCAGTGAGAGCTAACCCACAGCGGTAGCTGCGACTCACTACGCATTGATGGAGTAATTGTTGCTTACAAGGGTGAGTTCGTGAGAAAGTGCAAATTGTGACCTAAGGCGTTCACTTCGCTGGGAAACGATCGTATCGGGTTCGAATGAACCATCCGGACGCGGTACAAAGTCAATTTCGTTTATTTGCCGCTACCGACATTGCTATCGAACTCCAAACAATTGGACGTGCCAGCGGTGTGTTGACTTGTACTACGTGCGAAAAAACGTTCGGTGATCCGTCTGATGTGCACCGTCATCGAGAGAATAATTTGCCTTTGTTACGGATACGAGTCGTGCGATCGCCCGTCGTACATCCAGTGTTAGGAACGTTAGCGTATTCAGCCACTTATCTCGGAAACAAGGATATTCATTGACACTTGACGTGTTCAAAACTGGGATTCAGTTAGAGCTAATCCATAGCGGTAGCTGCGACTCACTACGCATTGATGGAAGACTTAGCGCTTACAGCAGTGCGTCCATAAGAAAGTACAAATTGTGACCTAAGGCGTTCACTTCGATGATGCAATGGTCGTATCATGTTCGAATGAACCATCCGGACGCGGTACAAAGTCAATTTCGTTTATTTGCCGCTACCGACATTGCTATCGAACTCCAAACAATTGGACGTGCCAGCGGTGTGTTGACTTGTACTACGTGCGAAAAAACGTTCGGTGATCCGTCTGATGTGCACCGTCATCGAGAGAATAATTTGCCTTTGTTACGGATACGAGTCGTGCGATCGCCCGTCGTACATCCAGTGTTAGGAACATTAGCGTATTCAGCCACTTGTCTCGGAAACAAGGATATGCATTGACACTTGACGTGTTGAAAGCTGGGATTATTTTAGCACTAACCCATACAAATACCGGCGCCATATTACGCATTGATGGAGTAATTGTTGCTTACAAGGGTGAGTCCAGTGTTAGGAACGTTAGCGTATTCAGCCACTTATCTCGGAAACAAGGATATGCATTGACACTTGACGTGTTCAAAGCTGGGATTCAGTTAGAGCTAACCCATAGCGGTAGCTGCGACTCACTACGCATTGATGGAGTAATTAGCGCTTACAACAGTGCGTCCATGAGAAAGTGCAAATTGTGACCTAAGGCGTTCACTTCGATGATGCAATGGTCGTATCAGGTTCGAATGAACCATCCGGACGCGGTACAAAGTCAATTTCGTTTATTTGCCGCTACCGACATTGCTACGAAAGCTTAACAAATTGGACGTGCCAACGGTGTGTTGACTTGTACTACGTGCGAAAAAACGTTCGGTGATCCGTCTGATGTGCACCGTCATCGTGAGAATGATTTCCCTCTGTTACTGTTACGAGTCGTGCGATCGCCCGTCGTACATCCAGTGTTAGGAACGTTAGCGTATTCAGCCACTTATCTCGGAAACAAGGATATGCATTGACACTTGACGTGTTCAAAGCTGGGATTCAGTTAGAGCTAACCCATACAAATACCGGCGCCATATTACGCATTGATGGAGTAGTTGTTGCTTACAAGGGTGAGTCCAGTGTTAGGAACGTTAGCGTATTCAGCCACTTATCTCGGAAACAAGGATATGCATTGACACTTGACGTGTTCAAAGCTGGGATTCAGTTAGAGCTAACCCATACAAATACCGGCGCCATATTACGCATTGATGGAGTAGTTGTTGCTTACAAGGGTGAGTCCAGTGTTAGGAACGTTAGCGTATTCAGCCACTTATCTCGGAAACAAGGATATGCATTGACACTTGACGTGTTCAAAGCTGGGATTCAGTTAGAGCTAACCCACAGCGGTAGCTGCGACTCATTACGCATTGATGGGAGTAATTAGCGCTTACAACAGTGCGTCCATGAGAAAGTGCAAATGGTGACCTTAGGGCGTTCACTTCGCTGGGAAACGATCGTATCGGGGTCGGAATGAACCATCCGGGACGCGTACAAAGTCAATTTTCGGTTATTTGCCGCTACCGACATTGCTACGAAAGCTAAACCACATCGCACTTGCAACGGCGTGCTGACTTGGACCACGTGCGAAAAAAAAGTCGGTGGATCCGTCTGAAGTGCACCGTCA